>NC_142804.1:28628937-28756437 GCF_049724085.1 Artemia sp. Qi Xiang Cuo | reverse complement strand
AGATTTAAAAAAAAACTTTTTTTAAGAGGGGCAGGTAGTAACAAAATAAAATGCCACCCAGATTTGTCGGCTACAGGAGGGGTTCAGGGTTTCAAATTTGAAACAGGGCTGCAATGCTTTAAATATGCATTTTTGGTAGCAGCCCATAAAACATTAAATTATGATTCAACCATAAAAAATCTCAACAAACTTGCACGTATTTTCCCTAAAGTAAATTTTGATCGTTTAGAGGGGAAGTATCCGGTGTCCTTAAAAGAAATAACCATATTTGAAAAAGCAAACGAAAATCTTGGGCTGGGGTGGTTGTTCTCCATTATGACAAGGAATTTGTAAATGGGGAAAAAAGCCGAATAAAAAAGGAGTTTAGTATTCAGTTAGGACACCGACGATAGATACGATTCAAAGCTCAGTTTGGATTGTCTTCGAACCTTCCAAAGATATAAACTCAAATGGTAGTTTTTTCCCCGTTGAAGCAATAGGTCGAATCTTATCTCAAGGCGTTCAGAAAGGTGGAATATCTCTATTATCCCTCGTGTCTTTCCTCATTTCGAACCGAGCGAGCATTGTCAGATCACATGAGCTATTGTAAATTTCAGGGCAGTCAACGAATTGAAAAGCCAACAGAAGGAAAACATATTTTACAATTTAAAAACTTTCAAAATTCCCTGCTACAGGTTGATAAAGTATGCTTGGATTGTGAATCAAGATTGGCGGAGGTATCGAAGCCATCAAAACCAAATATAGTCAAGCAAAACAAACTAGTTGCATATTCCTAGGCGTATGTCCGTCGCGATTCCAATAATAAAGTCCACCTGGAAGAGTTTTTTAACTATGGATGAGGAGGGTAGCATGGAGAAGTTATTGGTGTCTTTAATAAAAACAGCGAACGGTGCAATTTCACGATTGCGTCACACCAACTACCCAATGTCATTATCAGATAAGGAGCAACGGTTACTAGAAAAAGGGGACAATTTGTTGGGTTTGTAGGAGTGCTCTTGCCCCAAAACACGCGGTCCAGGATCACAATCATCTTATTGACCCCAATTCAACGGGGAAAAGTAACTTTCGGGGGTGAGCTCACATTTCATGTAATTTAAAAATTAAACAGCAACTCTTTCTTCCTTTTTTTTTATACAAAATTCTAACTACGATCTGAAGTATTTGCTACCAGCAATGGCAGATCTTCAAAGAAATGGAACAGTGGATGATGCATGGGTTATAGACAGCTCTTCCTACAAAATCATTCCTAAATCATCGGAAAAGTTGCTTGTTTTGGAATTTATGTGGAGATATGTTGAAGACGACATTGAGTACACGAATAAAATTTGCTGTTTAGATTCCTACAGTTTTCCCCCCAAATCATTGAGCGAATTAATTCAGGTGCAGAAAAACGATGACGGCTGCAACACTTTCCCCCTTCTCAAGCAACAATTTCCAAATGATTTATATGATTTGTTGACGGTCAAGGGCATATATACTTATGATTTTTACTGTCCCATGTCGAGATTCGCCGAGGAAACTATTCCCTCGATCGAATCGTTTTACGACAGTCTACACGATCGTAGGTGCACCCCCGATGAATACAGTTTTGCTAAAAAAGTGTGGGCAGAGGGAGGGTGTAAAAATGGGTTTGACTACTGCAAGCTGTATTTGTCGATTGATGTGTTAACTTTGTTAGACATTATGTGTAAAAATACGGACAAAATCTATGGGGAATTTAATCTTGATTTGGGCTATTATTTTTCATCTCCTCATCTGGTAATGGACCTCATTATAAAAATTAGCGCGGAAAAGATAGGGTTGATCACCGACATCGATCAGCACCTGTTTATCGAGAGGTTAATTAGGAGTGAATGTTTTTCACGGAAATCGTATCTTGGAAACTTATCCAACAGGAGAGAAGACGGGGACAAATTAGATACAGTATTCATTGATATGAATTCTCTCTACCCCTCAGTCATGTCCCATTATGCACTATCTAACGATGACTATAAATGGCTCAATGACCCTCAAGCCTCCCATTTCACAAACATTGACAGTGTTGAGGAGAATGGGCCGGTTGGATGTTTTTTTTAAATTGATGGGGAGATACCAGTTGAGTTTCACGATTCAGTAAAGGATTTTTTTCCATGCATCAATAGACCTGTGACTAGGGACTCTTTGATCCCTCGCAATAGGCGTTTAGTCGAGGTGGACGGATTGCATTGGTTACCTTCAAAACAAAAACTTATTGCTGACCTTCTTCCGAAAAAAATATTGTTGTACATCATGTGGCTTTAAAATGGATGTGCAACAATGGTTTCAGCGTCACAAAGGTTCAAAGAGCCCTCCAGTTTAGTCAAAAACCCTATCTGAAAATGTTCGTTGACAATTTTGTCAAGAAACGTTCTGAAGCGCAGACAAAAGTCGAAAAAGAAATTTATAAACTCATTTTGAATTCGGCTTTCGGTAAAAAAATGTGTGAGAATGTTCGCAATAGGAATTGTTGTGACGTTGTTACCGATCTTAAACCGTATGCTCGAACTATCGCCGGTCATAATTACACTTCCTTCACAATCATTGGGCCGGACTTGGTACTATTGAATAGGAAAAAAGACGCATTGTATTAAAATAAAATCACTACTGCTAAAAATATGATATCGGAGACCTCAGAAAGACTCATTTTTGATGTTTATTACACAGTGACTAGGTGACTGGGACTGAAAAAGGGGCAAGAATTGGTGTCCTATGAGATCAAAAATTCCACAAGTTTGAAAGTAAAAACCAAAACATACTTGATGATTTGGCGCACGGTGAAATCATAAGCTCGCGGATGGACTACACCAATTGGAGTTGGCCTTACCCAGAGCTAGTGAAACGTCGGGCGCCAAATCAGCTTTTATTTTTTAAATCAGAAACAGGAAGCGACATGATTTCCCGTGGTATGTTTGTAAGTCCGAAGGTGTACTTTTTATAGACACACGACGAGGAAATCAAAAAACGTTGCAAAGGAGTACCCACGCGCTATGTGGATAAGAATTTCGATATGGATATCTATAGGAAATGTATTGTTCAAAATACAATTCCACGAGCCAAATTGTTGGTAATTGTTTTCATGAACTACGGAAACGATACTGTAAATGTAGCAGAAATTGCCATGAATACCATATCTGACGAGGTCCATGTTTTTCAAGATGATGTTACTTCCCTCCCCCTAGGACACTATTTAACTTCCGACCGAGCCAAATGTGTTAGCCATCGGGAATGTCTCGGTTTGAGTAAAGTCCAATAAATTTCCCAAAACCTTGGGGCGGGCCTTGCGGCCTGGGGGGGGCGCCTCGCGGCCCGGGGGGTGCCCAGCCGGCCGCCAGCGGGAGTCGCGCCGCCACTACCAAAGTTATCTTTTTTTTACTTAGAGCAGATTTTTTTTGTAAATATACATGTTGCATTAAAAAAAGTGATATTATTTTAAGTGTATTTTTCATTAAATGTTGTATTTATAAATAAAGTATATTTATTAAAGTGCTTTTTCTAGTGCATTTTTTTTAAATAAATGTTTTTTATTATAAATTAAAAAGTGTATTTTCTTTGTTTTCTGTAAAGTGATGTTAATAATACAATCAATATGATTCTTTAGTGATTTTGTTATTCTCATTATTATTCTTGAACGGACTAGTAGTAATAGGGAAATTATTTAGTCATTAGACAACTATAGTCTACAGTTAGTTGTCCAGGTGAACTGTTGAAGGGAAAATGTATCAATTTAAAACACCATTCAGATCGTTTCTGTGTGGGCCGTCAATGTCAGGCAAAACAACACTCTTAACTAAAATAATTAAAAATTGTGATAAAATGTTTGTGGAAAAGCCGAAAAAATCTACTATTGTTACAGTATTTGGCAGGAGTCATACGATGAAATAAAATCAATTGGCACGGCGGTATTGGTACAGATAAAATTCATACAGGGACTTGATGTGTTCAACACTATTGAACCAAACTCTTGGCTGATTATCGACGATCTGGCTGAATCTATTGAACAATGGTCCCAGGACATGCTGCAATTGTTCACCGTTCGCTCTCATCATGAACAGATTTCCATTACTCTGGTTCTACACAACCTCTTTCATCAGAGTAAATGTATGCTAACACTTGCATTGAACTGAACCTACTATATCATCTACAGAGTTGTTCGGGATTTATAGCTCGCTAATAACCCTCAATAAACAAATCTATCCAGGCGCCCCCAAATTTCTGCTCTCAGCGTACAATCAGGCAACTAATAAACCCTACGGCTATATCCTATTGGATCTTAATCAAAATACACCCGAGGATTTGCGTATAGTCACAGATATTTTTGACAATGAAATTACAGTATATCTCCCCGAAAACACTAAAAAAGGCTATTAGTTGCTATCATGACACTGAAGAAACTACATGAAAATAGACATTTATTTTCAGTTCTAATCACTTCAAAACCCCCACTTAGGAAAGCCAGACTCAAACATGGTGTTGACAATGATTTCATTAATCTGATATCTGAGCTTTGTTTAAATTTGACCGAGGGCAATGTTCAACTCCCAGAAGTAGTTAAGCAACAGGCAAAGCAACATCTCTCCATTGTACGTACATTGGCCTCTAACAACAAAGGAAAGAATTTTAAAAGGAAACATCTTCTTCAGGCGGGGGGGGGAGCTTTTTCACGCTTTTACTACCGATAATTGTAGGACTTGTAAACAGTTTTTTCTAGAGAGAATGGCAAAACCCTATAAATTGACTCCAATAGAACTCACTCACTCACCCGTGGAACACTTTGAGGACAATCTGAGTAAATTCATTGACAACGTGAATATTGAGGATGATAAAAAACTGCTTTTACTTCAAGATGTACTTCGCCAAGTGGACAAACATAAACCCTATCGTGCGAAGGCCAGTGGTATTGATCACAAAAAAGAATCATCTCCTCAGGATTCTGCTGCTGCTGGAACAAATTTAAAGATGGGGTATTTGGATTCAATTTTATTGAAAATTGGAATTCTATGCCCCAAATATTATCGTGAACATATAAAACGACTCCTAACCTATCTCTTGGAAAGTGGTCAAGATCATATTCAAGTTGATAGCAATAGGAAAGGGATTATAATTCAAGGCAAGAGCTATAATCTACTTGATTTAATCTATTATATGGTTACAAATCGTAAAGGACTATTATCATTTGACGCTCATCTATACAACTTTCTAAATACATTAAACTTCCCCAAAAGCCTTACTAGCAATCGGCAAATTCTAAAAAAATCAAATGAACATGCATCAACAACACCATTAAAATATGAAAATGAAGAAGAAGAAGAAAATTTAAAATCAATTTTGGAAAATACTAGCACACCTAGTGGAAACTTGACAATAAGGAGGAGCAACAGCACACCATTGATAACTAGAAAAAAGCAAAGACGTATCAAGTCCACGTAGCCACCGCAACCACCACCAATCGGAAGCACGAACAAGGGTAGCGGAAGTTACACTACACGTGTACATTCAAAATGGTTGAAGCTCTGAATGAACCTTATGAAAATATTGGTGAAGTGGGGAGTTTAAGTTCCCCACAGCTCTTTCCAAGGTCACTTGTGTTCACGTTAAAAGTGTACAAGACTATCTACAAAATAAATCAAGTAACACTCTGCACATAAATAATTGGCTTCCTGCTAATCGTTATCGAAAAACTAAAGCCTTTTCCCCATTGCATATGATGCAAACAGATCTCCTAACTTTAGATGAGTGACAAGGGCGTCGCAATATCTCACAATGATACGTTTGACACGCAGTTAGTGTCTTTAGGTGCCGAACACACTTCATTCCATTATACATAAGGCGTTAAAACCACTCATGCTGTCATTCGTATTTTTGAACGAATTGTGTATAAAAAAATTCAATCAAGACGTATTAGCGAAATTGATAATCCACAGGCTGCAAAACCTAAAATGAAATATAATACACTGCTCCATCATAGTCATAGCCCTATAAAGGCTGCATTGGCCGAACGATTGATAAGAACTATTCGACTCTAAATTTCAAGATATTGTAAATTGAAAAATACATCTGCTTTTATTCATGATTTAGATAAAATCATGTCAATTTATAATCAACGAGCTCATTGATCATTGTCCAATTCAACCCCATCATAAGTTCATCATTCTGATCATGACACAGTTGACACCTTTCTTAAACAATATTCCAACTAAACAATTGTCAAGAAGAAAAAAATTCATGTTGGTGATATTATTCGAATTCAGAGAACAACTAAGGTTTTTGAAAAGAGTAATTACTTGTCGTCCACAGAACTTTTTAAAGTGGCAAAAATCCTAGACACTAAACCCATAACTTATCGTTTGTGCGATACCAAAGATAAAGAGATTCTCGTCCGCTTTTATGACTATGAACTACAAAAAGTCAAAAATAATAGTGAAATCTATCAAATTGAAAAGATATTAAAGACTCGTACTCACAGGGGTAGGAAACAGTTACTTGTTTGGTGGCAAAGATACAACTCTGATTTTGATTCTTGGATCAGTGTTGAAGATACTGACACTGCCCAGTGATTTCTATATAACTTTTATGTCCAACGTTTCCGATCCTCTCTACAACGACTTGAATAAAACAAGTGATTTTTGGAAGAAACTCTCCCCTGCAATCAAATTCGATGACGGAAAGTATGAAGTGGATCTTGTCGACTGTATTCTCAAAAATGCCTATAACATCCTGAGAAGGGATTGCGTGTATGATATAAAAGTTAAATCGTTCGATTGGTCACTCTTTGTCGACTATGAATGAGTTGAAGCACTTAAATCTTTCGAATATCCAGATGTTACATTGAGATATGAAGAGTATAGTACTATGATGGATTTGTGTCGTGCAATCAATAGAAAAATCTCATATCGTAGGAATGGTAAATTCCATTTTAATTATTCAATGGAACATGATACGATTTACATTACATCACCTGTTGACACTGAAATTATTCACCTCAATGATAATCTGAGAGACTTTCTTGGCTTTAAACAGAATATGAGCAATGGGAAAAACGCTGATACTATTCACGGGATAGATCAAGGTATTTACGCTGATTATCTACCTAGCTTTTCTTCAGACTCTTGCATATTTCTCTATGCATCTTTTGTGGAAACATTGAGAGTTGATAATTCTAATGTACACCACCTACGTGTTCTTGAACGAAAAAAAACTCATGAACTTGTTCCTCACTATAATATAAAGCGTCTTCAGTATGTTCCTGTAAATACTTCGTATTTGGAACTCTGTCAGTTAACACTAAGAAGTGAATTGGGTGATCCTCTAGCAATAAAAAAAGGTTTAGCTGTGATTAAATGTCATTTTCGACCCATTGTCGGCGATAGCACCTAAAATGAACAATAGAAGAATTCTATTTGTCTGTCCTGATATCAATTGCTATGCTGGTGCTCTGAGTTTACGTCAAATAGGCAATGGATTGGACTACTACAAGGGGCGTACTACAATGTCTGGCTATGGTCTTGGTAGCTGGTTTGCTAGGTTATTTCGTTCTGCACTACCCCTTGCCAGAAAATATCTTGTACCTGCTGCATCAAATTTTGATGCCTCAACACTACAGGACTGGGGGTCGGGCAAGAATTTCAAGGAGAGTGTTAAGGAAAATATTAGATCTTCAGCAAGAGCCGTTGGTGAGCAACTAAAATCTCAGCAAAATGGGAAGGGATTGAAAAGGATGGGTGTGCGTCATTCATTCATCAGTCTCTACCCAGGCTGGAAGCGAAGGACATCAAAAAGGACTTTGAGAAATAAAACAACAAAGACCAATAAGAAGAAGAAAAAGAAAAAGATTGTTAGATCAAAGAAGAATTTTTTCTCTTAAGATGACTTATCTCCCCTATAAGGAATCACATCCATCAATCAGTTGCTCACTGAATTTGTTCAATGCTGTACATGTTGGTGTCTGTGTCAAGTATGGTTACTATGAACAATTTCACCCCCAACAACCCCCCTCGGAAAATATACACTTTCAAATATTTTCCAATGAAGACTATTTCATTGATTTGTCATCAACATTTATTGATTTAAATGTTGCGGTGAAGAAAAAGTCAGATAATACAACTCCAACTGCTGCCGATGGTTTCTCCTACGAAAACTGTATTTTACATAACCTGTTCAAACAAATTAATATATTTATTAATGGAACATCGGTGAGCACTAGCAATAATTTATCCAACTATGCAAGCTACATACAATTTATGATGATGACACCAAAAGTATACAAGGAGCTGAGAGGACAATCATTGGGCTATAAATATTAATCAGATTTAGATACTGATGGTGAGTTGACTACTGCAGTGAGCTAGGAGCATCATCTGGTTGGAAAATTAAATCATGAGATATTCAATATATCTCAATGGTTACCCCCCCAATGTCAAGATTTACATAAAGTTGCAACTGGCCCCGTCGAATTTCTTCTTGAGAAAAATACTTCCTGCAGCACCCGATGCAAATGTCATTATCACATAGGCAATTCTCCAAGTCCGAAAACAACAGGTTATGAGCTCTGTTGCATTGGCAGTGGAAAAGCTAAGAGCCACTGGTAACAACATTAAATTTCTTGTCCCCCATACAATCACCAATCAACGTCACAGTGCCACCGGTTCTCGTAGCTATAGCGATTCATCATTTATCAATGGAGAAATCCCATCAAAATTGGCTTTGGCCTTTGTGAAGAGTGGCAGTGCCGTTGGATCATGGACTGAATCCCCCCATGATTTTAATTTTTTCGGTCTATCTAGCCTTGTGTGCAAAGTGAATGGTATTCCACTGTACACTCTATCATTTGACAAAAAATCCTATAGAACTCTGTACGAGTTGACCATGCAATCCCTAGATCATGACTCCCAACTATTTAAAAATGGAATAACCGATTCAATGTTTTCAAAAAATCATGGTGTGATTGTTTTGGACTTGTCGGGGACCCAGGATATGAGCATAGTACGATCGAGGAATGCACGTTTAGAGTCTACATTTGCTGATTCTTTAAATGATCATATCATACTAATATTATTGAGTCAATTTGAAAACTAAAGAGAGATACCACCTGATAAAAGTGTTTTACTAGACCCAGCCCCCTTAACAAACAACAAATAATCAATGTATTTAATATGGGTCCACACACGTCCCAGTACATGTCCTATTGCATACCCTCGGACTTCACTGAAAAAATTCCAAGTGTTAACAATACCCTAATCATTGGTAATAGCAGTCCATCGACTTTGAAGAAAGGCCATTGGCTATGCATCTTTCAGCGAAGAATATTGAATTTTTTGATCCTCTTGGCCTATCATAACAATTCTACACTCCATACATCAGCAACTTTATTGAAAGCAGTGGGAAAACTATTATTCAAAATCAACGAAGAGTAAAGGATTTAACGACTAAGACGTGTGGCTTTCATGCACTGATAAAATTTACTAAGAATTTGGGTTGGATATAGGGTATTATTTTTCAAGTCCTCATCCGATGATGGATTTAATTCTAAAAATTTGTGAAGCAGAAGTAGACTAGTACATTATACTTTGCTTAATGCCCTAGGAATTACCATGCTATTTGCTTAATGCCCTAGGACCATACTATTTGCTTGATGCTCAACACCTTTTCAAAGAGAGTGAGTACCCCCTCACACCTGTTCCATTTCTTTGAAGTATGTGCTATCAGACTGGTTTCTGATTTTTTGGACAATTGCCTTAACTCGAGAGTAGTTTGTTATTAATACGTCGTTGCTAATTAAAAAATTGGATGCTACACTCAGAATTGTTTGATTGACATTTGCAAAAAGGGATAACGGATTCGTGAATTGGACTGTACGAACTATCTTATTTGAATAATAGGGAAGAAAACAGAGCTAGATAACATTTGCGAATTGAATCGTATTAAGATGGAGAAAAAGGGTTAAAGTGATTAGCAGTTAAGGTAACCTCAATGGCGTTTGAACAGTGTTGTCAGTTTCAAATAGAGTCTAACTTTATAGTATACTAAAAAGTTTATACTAAGAGAGATTTAGATGGCAAGAAAATAATTTTAATATTGAAATTCATAAAAAACCTTAGAATTCGTTGCAAATAAAGTTGTATGGTGTTTGTGAGTACGAACCATCAAGGATCATAAGCACCAACGACCCTAACCAGCAGAGACATCAACCCCCCAAAGGTCCCCTATCCCCAAACTCCAAGGGCGCCCCCTTCCCCTCCAACTTTTTGGCCCCCTCCCCTCATTTTTTCGGATTTTTTTTGAATTTTTTTTAACTTTTTTTCTTATTTTTTTCAACATGATATATTTTTTCAACTTTTTTTTACATGTCTTCGAATGAGATGAAACATACTTAAAACAAAAAAAAATAAAATTTAATATTTTACTAAATCAAAATGAGAATGGTATAGACATGTTAGTCATGACCTTTACTATTAGAAAAACAATGTTTGTAGTAGCACTTTTTTTTCTATTGGACTAAAAAATTTTTGGACTTCGAAATTATTCAACTTTTTTTTACGTATCTTAAAATGACATAAAATATGCTTACGGCTCTAACAATTGTACTCTATGCTTGCTCAGAGAAACGATGCGGCTTTCCCACTGTTAATTTATGGCGGGTTATCGACACTACCTAGTTTATTGCATGCATTAAATCATTATTTTTCTACGCGATGGAACGATAAACACATAAGTCATATCTTTAAAAAAAAAGTAAAGATGGAGCATTTTAATAGAGTTTGTTCACATGACAATGTTATTGTAGCATTGAATGCCGACAAGGAGAAGCATTTAGAATATAAAACTAGTACAAGTGGTAGCACTATTGGAAATGTATGCATGCATTGTCATGACAGAAAGGAATTAAATTTCTTTGGAGTACCGAAATAATTCATCTCTTATGTTGGTGGATATGCAAGATTGAGATCTCCAGAGATGATTGCACTCAAAGAGAATGCCAACATAAAAATAATCGTTGATGTTAGATGACAACTCCGTGCTACTGTTGCAGGTAACACATTACCAGCTGATACATCCTATCGTCAGCTTTCGGGTATTAGCATTCAACGGAAGATCAAAAAAGAAAGGCCTACTCTTCTACTAATATCATAAACCATATCTTGTCTACGTGCCGAAACTGTTACATGTGTAAAAATAATGTGATAATAGACAGTGAAATTGCCAGAAAAATAAAAAAGGCATTGGTGGGAAATATCACTATGGAATATAAAGATGAATCGATGAAAAACAGAGTACCAGCAAACGTTACTATCATTGATCATGCAGCTAGTTTACCAAGTAGTCAAAAAGGCAGACATCGTATTTAGGTTTGCAATGGTACACCATTAAAATTTTTTCACTAATCAAATTGGTAAGATGATTAGCTTAATAATATCAAACTTGTGAGATGAATTAGCTATAGTATAAAGAGAGAACATGCTAAAATATTTTATGGAACGAATTCAAAATGTGGATTCTTTGACGGATATGCTGGATAAAATTGACAAAATCTAAGTATCAGATTGAATAAATGCTTTATCAACATCATTTGTCGGATATAACGGATAATATTGATAAAATCTAAGTATCAGAGTGAATAGATGCTTTATCAACATCCTCTAAAGGCATTATCAAAATCATTTGTCGGGTATATCGGATAAAATTGACAAAATCTATGTATCAGATTGATTAAATTCTATATCAACAACCCTTTCTCGAATACATGGAATAAAATTGACAAAATCTAAGTATCAGAGTGAACAGATGCTTTATCAACATCCTCTAAATGCATTATCAACATCATTTGTCGGGTATATCGGATAAAATTGACAAAATCTATGTATCAGATTGATTAAATTATATATCAACAACCCTTTCTCGAAAACATGGGATAAAATTGAAAAAAAATAAGCGTCAGAGTGAATAAAGTTTTTTATACCAGCATCCATTGTCAGATACATCGAATATAATTGACAAAATCTAAGTATCAGAGTAAATAAATGTTTTATCAGCATCCTTTGTCGAATATATCGGATAAAAGTGACAAAATCTAAGTACCAGAGTGAATAAATGCATTATCAATATCATTTGTCGGATATGTCAGTTAAGATTGACATGTCGGATAAAATTGACAGAATCTAAGTGTCAGAGTGAATAATTTTTTTTATCAGCATCCTTTTTCAGATATATCAAATAAAATTGACAAAATCTAAATTTCAGAATGAATATATGCTTTAACAACATCCTTTATCGGATATGTCGGATAAAATTGACAAAATCTAAGTATCAGCGTGACTAAATTCTATATGAACATCCTTTTCTTGGATACATAGGATAAAATTGACAAATTCTAAGTGTTAGAGTGAATAAAATTTTTTTATCAACATCCTTTGTCGGATATGTCGGATAAAATTGACAAAATCTAAGTATCAGAGTGAATAATTTTTTTAACAACAACCTTTGCCAGATACATCGAATAAAATTGATAAAATATAAGTGTCAGAGTGAATAAATTTTCTTATCAGCATCCTTTGTCAAATACATCAAACAAAAATGACAAAATCTAAAATTCAGATGAATAAATGCTTTAACAACATCCTTTATCGGATATGTCGGATAAAATTGACAAAATCTAAGTATCAGAGTGACTAAATTCTATATCAACATCCTTTTCTTGGATACATAGGAAAAAATTGACAGAATCTACGTGTCAGAATGAATAAATGCTTTAACAACATCCTTTATCAGATATGTCGGATAAAATTGACAAAATCTAAGTGTCAGAGTGAATAAATTTTCTTATCAACATCCTTTGTCAAATAAATTAAATAAAATTTATAAAATCTAAATTTCAGATGAATAAATGCTTTAACAACACCCTTTATCGGATATGTCGGTTAAAATTGACAAAATATAAGCATTAGAATGACTAAATTATATATCAACATCCTTTTCTTGGATACAGAGGATACTATTGACAGAATCTAAGTGTCAGAATGAATAAATGCTTTAACAACATCCTTTATCGGATATGTCGGATAAAATTGACAAAATCTAAGTTTCAGAGTGAATAATTTTTTTCTCCATATCTTTTGTCGGATACATCTAATATAATTGACAGAATCTAAGTGTTAGAGTGAATAATTTTTTTTACCAACTTACTTTGTTAGATATATCGGATAAAAATGGCACAATCTAAGTATCAGACTGAATAAATGCTTTATCAACATCATTTGTCAGATATGTCGAACAATTTTTTTTTTATCAAGGAAATATCTGAATGCGTTTATGGTATAGTACGAATGGCTTGCAAAAAAACACGAAAATACTATCAGAATGAATAAATTCTTTATCAACATCCGTTAATGGATATGTCATTATGAAAAAAAATTGTAAGTAAGTAAGTAAGTAACAAACTCTTTCTTGAATTCAACTCTTGGATACACAATACAGGAATTTAATTCAGGAAATTATGAAAAAAAATTGAACAAATTCTTTATTAACATTCATTATCGATTGATGTCGTTTCCTAGACAGATAATACAGCAATCTCACAAAATCTAAGTATAGGAGTGATTAAATTCTATATCAACATCCATTTCTCGGATACATAGGAAAAAGTTGACAAAATCTAAGTGTTAGAGTGAATAAATTTTTTTTCTCAACATCTTTTGTCAGATACGTCCAATATAATTGACAAAATCTAAGTGTTAGAGTGAATAATTTTTTATCAACATCCTCTGTCATATACATCGGAAAAAATCGACAAAATCTAAGTATCAGACTGAATAAATGCTTTATCAACATCATTTGTCGAATATGTCGGACAAATTTTTTTTTTATCAAGGAAATATCTGAATGAGTTTAAGGTATAGTACGAATGGCTTGCAAAAAGCACGAAAATACTATCAGAATGAATAAATTCTTTATTAAGATCCGTTGTTGGATATGTCATTATGAAAAAAAGATTGTAAGTAAGTAAGTAAGTAAGTAACAAACCCTTTCTTGAATTCACCTCTTTGATACACAATACAGAAATTTAAATCAGGAAATTATGAAAAAAAACTGAAAAAATTCTTCAATAACATTCATTATCGATTGAAATCGTTTCCTTGACAGACAATAAAGCAACTTCACGAAATCTAAGTATAAGAATGATTAAATTCTATATCATCTTTCATTTTTCAGATACATAGGAAAACGTTGACAAAATCTACGTGTTAGTGCATAATTTTTTTTCATCAACATCTTTTGTCAGATACATCGGATAAAATTGACACAGTCTAAGTGTCAGAGTGAATAATTTTTTTTTATCAACATCCTTTGTCAGATACATCAAATAAATTGACAAAATCTAAATTTCAGAATGAATAAATGCTTTAAAAACATCCTTTATCGGATATTTCGGATGAAATTGACAAAATCTAAGTATCAGAGTGACTAAATTCTATATCAACATCCTTTTCTCGGATACATAGGATAGAATTGACAAATTCTAAGTGTTAGAGTGAATAAATTTTTTTTATCAACATCCTTTGCCAGATACATCGGATAAAATTGACAAAATCTAAGTATCAGAGTGAATAAATTCATTATCAACATCCTTTGTCGGATATGCCAGATAAAATTGACAAAATCTAAGTATCAGAGTGAATAATTTTTTTAACAACATACTTTGCCAGATACATCGAATAAAATTGATAAAGCATAAGCGTCAGAGTGATTACATTTTTTTATCAACATCTTTTGTCAGATACATCAAATAAAATTGACAAAATCTAAATTTCAGATGAATAAATGCTTTAACAACATCCTTTATCGGATATGTCGGATAAAATTGACAAAATCTAAGTATCAGCGTGACTAAATTCTATATCAACATCCTTTGCTCGGATACATAGGATCCGAGTCAGAGTGAATACATTTTTTTATCAACATCCTTTGTCAGATATATCAAATAAAATTGACAAAATCTAAATTTCATAATGAATAAATTCATTATCAACATCCTTTGTTGGATATGTTGGATAAAATTGACAAAATCTAAGTATCAGAGTGAATAATTTTTTTTTATGAACATCCTTTGCCAGATACATCGAATAAAATTGACAAAATATAAGTGTCAGAGTGAATAATTTTTTTATCATCATCCTTTGTCAGATACATCAAATAAAATTGACAAAATCTAAGTATCGGAGTGAATAATTTTTTTTCATCAACATCCTTTCCCAGATACATCGAATAAAGTTGATAAAACATAAGTGCCAGAGTGAACAACCTTTTTTTTATCAACATCTTTTGTCAGATACATCGAATAAAAATTGACAAAATCTAAATTTCAGAATGAATAAATGCTTTAACAAAATCCTTTATCGAATATATCGGACAAAATTGACAAAATCTAAGTATCAGAGTGATTAAATTCTACATAAACATCCTTTTCTCGGATACATAGATGAAAATTGACAAAATCTTAGTTATTGAGGGAATATTTTTTTTATCAACATCCTTTGTCAGTTACATCAGATAAAATTGACAAAATCTAAGTGTAAAAGTGAATAAATTCATTATCAACATCCCTTCTCGGATATGACGGATAAAATTGATAAAATCTAAGTATCAGAGTGATTGAATTCCGTACCAACATCATTTTCTCTGATAAATAGGATGAAATTGACAAAATCTAAGTATCAGAGTGAATAAATTCCTTATCAACTTCCTTTATTTGTCGGCTATATCGGATAAAATTGACAAAATCTAAGTATCAGATTGATTAAATTCTATATCAACAACCCTTTCTCGGGTACATGGGATAAAATTGACAAAATCTAAGTATTAGATTGATTAAATTCTGTATCAACATCCCTTTCTCCGGTACATGGGATAAAATTGACAAAATCTAAGTATCAGAGTGAATAATTTATTTTTTATCAACATCTTTTATCAGTTACAACAATTATAATTAACAAAATCTAAATATCAGAGTGAATAAATGCTTTTTCAGCATCCTTTGTCGGATATGTTAAATAAAATTTACAAAATCTAAATTCATTATCATCATCCTTTGTCGGATATGTCGGATAAAACTGACAGGATCTAAGTATCAGAGTGATTAAATTCCATATCAACATCATTTTCTCGGATACATGGGATAAAATTGACAAAATATAAGTATCAGAGTGAATAAATGCTTTATCAACATCCTTGAAATGCATTATCATCATCATTTGTCGGGTATATCGGATAAAATTGACAAAACCTAAGTCTCAGATTGATTAAATTCTATATCAACATCCCTTTCTCGAATACTTGGGATAAAATTGACAAAATCTATGTATCAGAGTTATTAAATTCTATATCAACATACCATTTCTCAGAAACATGGGATAAAATCGACAAAATCTAAGTATCAGAGTAAATAAATGCTTTATCAATATCCCTTAAGTGCAATATCAACATCACATGTCAGATACATCGGAAATATCAAAACCATAGGTTAGGTTAGGTTAGCTTACGTGCGCGCACGGAAGCTAACCTAATCTAACCTATGGTTTTGATATTTCCGAAGTGCTTTCCCAGTGGCTCTGCTGACATCTATAACCGGTCTAACGTAAATTCAACGTAACGACGCATGAAGTCAAAATGAATAGAACTTGGATTTTATGACTGTTATCGGATGTATCCGATAAAAACTTTGAAAACGAATTTATTCTTTCTGGTACTTAGATTTTGTCAATTTTATCCGATGTATCTGACATGCGATGTTGATAATGCATTTAAGGGATATTGATAAAGCATTTATTCACTCTGAAACTTAGATTTTGTCGATTTTATCCCATGTATCTGAGAAATGGGATGTTGATATAGAATTTAATAACTCTGATACATAGATTTTGTCAAGTTCATCCCAAATATTCGAGAAAGGGATGTTGATATAGAATTTAATCAATATGAGACTTAGATTTTGTAAATTTTATCCGATATAGCCGACAAATGATGTTGATAATGCATTTCAAGGATGTTGATAAAGCATTTATTCACTCGGATACTTGGATTTTGTCAATTTTATTCCATGTATCCGAGAAAGGGATGTTGATATGGAATTTAATCACTCTGATACTTAGATTCTGTCAGATTTATCCGACATATCCGACAAAGGATGTTGATATTGAATTTAGATTTTGTCAATTTTATTCAACATATCCGACAAAGGATGCTGAAAAAGCATTTATTCACTCTGATATTTAGATTTTGTTAATTATAACTGTTTTAACTGATAAAAGATGTTGATAAAAAATAAATTATTCACTCTGATACTTAGATTTTGTCAATTTTATCCCATGTACCCGAGAAAGGGATGGTGATAGAATTTAATCAATCTGATACTTAAATTTTGTCAATTTTATCCGATATATCCGACAAATGATGTTGATAATGCATTTAAAGCATGTTGATAAGGAATTTATTCACTCTGATACTTAGATTTTGTCAATTTTATCCCATGTATCCGAGAAAATGATGTTGATATGGAATTTAATCACTGATACTTAGATTTTATCAATTTTATCTGACATATCTGAAAACGGATGTTGATAATCAATTTATTCACTTTTACTCTTATATTTTGTCAATTTTATCCGATTTAGTTTACAAGAGATGCTGATAAAAAAATATTGCCTAAAACTTCGAATTTTTCCAATTTATTCTATGTATATGATAGAAGGATGCTGATGTAGATTTTAATCACTCTGATACTAAGATTTTGTCAATTTTATCCGACATATCCGATAAAGGATGTTGTTAAAGCATTTATTCATTCTGATATTTAGATTTTGTCAATTTTTATTCGATGTATCTGACAAAGGATGTTGATTAAAAAAAGGTTGTTCACTCTGGTACTTATATTTTATCAATTTTTATTCGATGTATCTGGCAAAGGATTTTGATAAAAAAATTATTCACTCTGATACTTAGATTTTGTCAATTTTATTTGATGTATCTGACAAAGGATGTTGATAAAAAAAATATTCACTCTGACACTGATATTTTATCAATTTTATTCGATATATCTGGCAAAGGATGTTCATAAGAAAAATTATTCACTCTGATACTTATATTATGTCAATTTTATCCGACATATCCAACAAAGGATGTTCATAATGAATTTATTCATTCTGAAATTTAGATTTTGTCAATTTTATTTGGTATATCTGACAAAAGATGTTGATAAAGAAAAATGTATTCACACTGACAATTAGATTCTGTCAATTTTATCCTATGTATCCGAGAAAAGGATGTTGATAGAGAATTTAGTCACTCTGATGCTTATATTTTGTCAATTTTATCCGACATATCCGACAAAGGATGTTGATAATGAATTTATTCACTCTGATACTTATATTTTGTCAATTTTATCCGATGTATCTGACAAAGGATGTTGATAAAAAAAAATTATTCACTCTAACACTTAGATTTTGTCAATTTTATCCTATGTATCCTAGAAAAGGATGTTGATATAGAATTTAGTCACTCTGATACTTAGATTTTGTCAATTTTATCCGCATATCCGATAAAGGATGTTGTTAAAGCATTTATTCATTCTGAAATTTAGATTTTGTCAATTTTATTTGATGTATCTGACAAAGGATGTTGATAAGAAAAAAATTATTCACTCTGACACTTAGATTCTGTCAATTTTATCCGACATGTCGGTTTTATCTGATATTTCCGACAAATGATGTTGATAATGCATTTATTTACTCTGGTACTTAGATTTTGTCACTTTTATCCGATATATTCGACAAAAGATGCTGATAAATCATTTATTCACTCTGATACTTTGATCTTGACAATTGTATTTGATGTATCTAACGATAGATGTTGGTATAAAAAAATTTACTCACTCTGACGCTTAGAGTTTTTCAATTTTATCCCATGTATTCGAGAAAGGGTTGTTAATATAGAGTTTAATCAATACGATACTTAGATTTTGTCAACTTTATCCCATGTTTTGAGAAAAGGTTGTTGATATAGAATTTAATCAATCTGATACTTAGATTTTTTTCAATTTTATCCGATATACCCGACATATTATGTTGATAATGCATTTAGAGGATGTTGATAAAGCATTTATTCACTCTGATACTTAGATTTTATCAATTTTATCCGTCATATCCGACAAATGATGTTGATAAAGCCTTTATTCAATCTGATACTTAGATTTTGTCAATTTTATCCAGCATATCCGACAAAGGATGCACATTTTGAATCCGTTCCATAAAATAGTTTACCATGTTCTTTCTTGATATTATAGTTATTATCTCCTCTTAGTTTGTTATGAGGAAGAATACCATCTTACTAATTCGAGTAGTAGACAACTTTTAATTATGTACCGTTACATGCCTAATTACACTGTTCGTACTTGTGTTCGCTTTGAATATTAGCGGTTTGACGTACGGTAGTGTCGTTTCGTGTCACTGTTTTTTTCTTCTATGTTGCTTAATGTTCCATATAGATATTTTCTGCCATTGTCCTTCTTATTTTTCCTGCAATTTCATTGTGTATTATCATGTTATTTTTAAACATGTAATAGTTTCGGCACGCAGACAAGATATGGTTTATGATATTAGTAGAAGAGTAGGCCTTTCTTTTTTGATCTTCCGTTGAATGCTAATACCCGAAAGCTGACGATAGGATGTATCAGCAGGTAATGTGTTACCTGCAACAGTAGCACGGAGTTGTCATCTAACATCAACGATTATTTTTATGTTGGCATTCTCTTTGAGTGCAATCATCTCTGAAGATCTCAATCTTGCATATCCACGAACATAAGAGTTGAATTTTTTCGGTACTCCAAAGAAATTTCATTCCTTACTGTCATGACAATGCATGCATACATTTCCAATAGTGATAGCACTTGTACTTGTTTCATAGCTTAAATACTTCTCTTTGTCGGCATTCAATGCTACAATAACACTGTCATGTGAACACACTTTATTAGAATGCTACATCTTCACTTTTTTTTAAAGATATGACTTATGTGTTTATCGTTCCATCACGTAGAAAAACAATGATTTAATACATGCAATAAACTAGGTAGTGTCGATAACCCCCCATAAAGTACCAGTGGGAAAGCCAAATCGTGTCTCTGAGCAAGCATAGAGTACATTTGTTAGAGCCGTAAGCACATTTTATGTCATTTTAAGATACGTAAAAAAAAGTTGAATAATTTTGAAGTCCAAAAATTTTTTAGTCCAATAGAAAAAAAAAGTGCTACTACAAACATAATTTTTCTAATAATAAAGGTCATGACTAACATGTCTATACCATTCTCATTTTGAGTTTTTAAAATATTAAATGTGATTTTTTTTTGTTTTAAGTATGTTTCATCTCATTCGAAGGCATGTAAAAAAAAGTTGAAAAAATATATGTTAAAAAAATGATAAAAAAAAGTTTTAAAAAAATCAAAAAAATCCGAAAAAAATGGGGGGGAGGGGACCGGAAAGTTGGAGGGGAGGGGGACGCCCTTCGAGTTTGGGGATAGGGGACCTTTGGGGGGTTGATTTCTCAGCTGGTTAGGGTCGTTGGTGCTTATGATCCTTGATGGTTCGTACTCACATACACCATACTACTTGATTTTCAAGGATTTATAAGGTTTTCTATGAATTTAATTATTAAAATTATTTTATTAACATATACATCTCTCTTAGTATCAACTTTTTAGTATACTATAACGTTAGATTTTATTTTAAACTGACAACACTGTTCAAACGCCACTTGTGTATTATACAGAACACATCGAAGAAGTAAAGCTATCCATTATTAAAATTCTTTTCTTGCCATCTAGATCTCTCTTATTATCAACTTTTTAGTATACTATAACGTTAGACTCTATTTTAAACTGACAACACTGTTCAAACGCCATTGAGGTTACCTTAACTGCTAATCACTTTAACCCTTTTTCTCCATCTTCATACGATCCAATTTGCAAATGTTATCTAGCTCAGTTTTTTCCCCTATTATTCAAATAAGATAGTTCGTACAGTCCAATTCGCGAATCCCTTATCCCCTTTTTGCAAATGTCAATCAAACAATTCTGAGTGTAGCATCCAATTTTTTAATTAGCAACGACGCATTAATAACAAACTACTCTCGAGTTAAGGCAATTGTCCAAAAAATCAGAAACCAGTCTGATAGCACATACTTCAAAGAAATGGAACATGTGTGAGCGGGTAATCACTCTCTTTGAAAAGGTTTAGAGCATTAAGCAAATAGTATGGTCCTAGGGCATTAAGCAAATAGCATGGTAATTCCTAGGGCATTAAGCAAAGTATAATGTACTAGTCTACTTCTGCTTCACAAATTTTTAGAATTAAATCCATCATCGGATGAGGACTTGAAAAATAATACCCTATATCCAACCCAAATTCTTAGTAAATTTTATCGGCATTTTTACAAATAATATCCAACAACGTCAAAAGCTTGAAAAGGCGAAATGGAAGACTAAAAAAAATATATAAAAACAAATAAGGAAAGATAGCATTATTAAACTCCCTGTAGTAAAGTATGTAATAAACCCTTGTGTTTCAAGAATCGTTCCTAAAGAATTGAGACAAAAAGTTTAAATTTAACTTACAGAGCGGAGCATCAAGGAGGGGGCATCCCCCCTCATGCATGGAATAATTTCTGTTTGTTTTAAATTTTAATGTTGCTCCTTACCTTCATTAGAAAAAACTTCTTTTTAAAAATTTACTGTCATATCGTTTTTCATATAATCCCAGGAAATTCACCCCCTACGTGGAAAATCCCTCTCATGAAAAATTCCTCTATAGAAAACTCCTCTCCCCCCTTTAATTATTCTGGCCAAAATTTTTTGCTTACTATTCCGCCTAAAACTTACTCCTTAGTTTTCTTTCATTTTAAGAAAGACTTATTTTTATTTAATTTCTGATCCTTTTTAAGATCATTGGGGAATCCCCTATGTGGGAAATATTTCCCAGAAATACCCCCCCCTTCCCAATAGAAACTTTCTCCCGCAGAAAAGTTCTCCATGGAGAATTTCTCATGGTGATAATTCCCTCCCGGAGAATTTTTCCCGTGGGAAATCCTCCCACGTAAAAATCCCGCAGAGAATTCCAACTCCGCTAAAAATCTTCCCCGGGCAATTCCTCCAAAGCATCTGCACATGTAAAATTGGGTCGCCAAAAAGAAAGTAAGACGAATAAAACGAATTCCGTATACAAATTCCGGACAATTCCCCCCGTGTAACATTTCCCCTGGATAGTTTGCCCCCGAAACTTCCATCTCAATGGGGAATTCTCCCCATAGAAAATCGAGCCCCAGAAAATCTCTCCTCTTCTGAAAAATCTCGGTATACCTCCCTATGACAAATACAATATGTAAACAATGACAAATTTCATAGTTTGCGGCCCTTCCTCCGGTTGTTCTGGGGGGTCATGTCATTTCCAAAGACACAGTTATTGTGCCTTTCAACTACACTAAACAAAATGGCTATAAAAAATTTTGATTGGACAACGTCCGGGAAAAAAGGGCATGGGGGGGCCAAGTTGCTAGGGCTCAACCGATATGGATTTTTGGGATCCGATACCGATACCATACCTATATAATTTGCCGATAAATTCCCTTCCGGTAAAAAACCATACCTGGAGTTGAAACCCTGCATTCTCTGCCCATATTCATACTCACATCTTTCTCCCTGGTCTATTACACATCAATGAACAGCCTCAGTAATTCACTGTGGATTCCAGAAAAATACAAAAAAAACTTAGAAAACAATCAAACCGAATAAAGTTCTAATCTGGATAGTGCTTAATAAGTCCGGTCTAACTGGGGCAAGTTTTAATTCCGAAAGCACAACTTTGCAGCATTTTCTCCTTTCATTGACCTTCATTTGTCATCATAAATGTTCCCAACTATGCTGAAAACTCTTTTGCTTAGGACAGCAAAAGACCAGACTCCTTTGCTTTTACTCTGGTGGACAGCAGCGACACATCCGAGCAAGTTGTGGTAGTTCCTTGAAACGGCCGCTGTTATTTCGCCACCACTCTAAAGGACAGATTTTTTTTTCCTGTCAATGACAGCCTCAGTCATGTACCTTTATATTTCGTGATTAATCTTATCTACTGACTCTTCTTTTTCACTTGTTGGAGTTGCTAGCATGTTATCAAACAGGCAGTCAATCAAACTTCCTGTGTCTGCTCTCCTTCGTTTTGAGTTTTCCTTCTCTTTTGTTGCAGTGGCTAATTTTGTTGCCTCCAATGTCTGACTCGGTGTTTCTTCTTATAGTAACGCTTTTAGCGTTACTGAGTGCCTCTTGATTTAGGGGTTGGTGCTTGTATCTGGGATCCAGGAAACAAGTGAAAACAACTTCTCTGGTTGTACATTCTTGAACTCAGCATGCATTTTGAGCATTGCTGCACCAGGTGTGTATTGACAAGCATTGACAACAAATGTGCTTTGACTTCATTTGACTCACCTCTGCTGCTCTCTCCACCATAGTCAGACCTAGCTGGTGGCTCTGCTCCAAGGACTGGACTACCAAAATTATCTGAGGAAATCTGGCGCCATCTTCTGGATAAGTTGCGCATAAAAAAGAAAATATCGGCCGATATCCAATATTTTTTCCGATATCCGACAATGACACTGACCCCGTATCGGCCGATAATATTGGCCAGCCGATATATCGGTCCGGCCCTACTAGTTGCCCTCCAATTTTTTGGTCACTTAAAAAACAGAGCTTTCTGTTTTGACAATAGAATAATATTCAATATTCAATAATATTAAAAAATTTCCTGTTCTAAGACTTTATTTCCTGTTCACACTCCTAAGAATTTTTCTTTTATTTTGATAACTAACTCTGTCTCATTTCAAGAATCTCAACTTTTCCCAACTTCAGTTCTAAGACTGTTATTTTTCGAATCTTGACAAGCAAAACCCTTCCCATTTCAAGAATAACGACTTTCTTGAAAATTTAGGACTTCTAATTCTCTTGATTTCAGATTTAAGGAACTTGACCCTTCCCGTTTCAACAATCTTAACAAACTCCACAATTTCACACTTCTAATACTCTAAATGTCAGATTTTTTAAACTAAACTAAGGAGCGACCCGGCTCAATGGTAACCGAAACTCTAAAAAACGGATACCAATGATACCAATTGATACTTTTGATATCAATTGATACATCAAAAGAATCAGATTTTAATTCTGATTTCAAAAATATAAGTTTCATCAAGTTTAATCTTACCCATCAAAACTTACGCGCCTGAGAAAATTTGGCTGATTTTCGAAAAAAGGGGGAAAGACCCCTCTAAAAGTTATAGAACCTTAATACCATCATATTCAGCGTATCAGAGAACCCTACTTTAGAGGTTTCAAGCTCCTATCTACAAAAATGTGAAATTTTCCATTTTTTGCCAGAAGAAAGATCACGGATGCATGTTTATTTGTTTTTTTTGTTTGTTTTTTCTTTCCCCCAGGGGTAATCGTATTGACCCAGTGGTCCTAGAATATCGTAGGTGGGCTCATTGGAACGGAATTAAAAGTTCTAGTGCCCTTTTTAAGTGACCAAAAAATGGAGGGCAGCTAGGCCCCCTCCCACGCTCATTTTTTCTCAAAGTCACCAAATTAAAATTTTGAGATAACCATTTTGTTAAGCATAGTCTAAAATCTAATTGATATGTCTCTTAGGATGACTTAATTCCCCACAGCTCTCGGGGGAAGGGCTGCAAGTTATGAACTTTGCCCATTGTTTACATATTTTATTGATTGTTGGGAAGTATACAGACATTTTCAGGAAGGATTTTTTTCTGATGGGGGGGATGGAGGAGGTGGTTACTCGGGAGAATATTTCAGTGGGGCATTTTTCTTTGGGTTAAGGGACATTTCTATGAAGCGGGCGCCGGATTTCCAAGCATTATTTAAAAAACGATCAGAAATTAGATTTTAAAAAAAACAAGTTTTTTCAACTGAAAGTAAGAAGCAACATTACAACTTAAACCGAACAGAAATTATTACGTATATGAGGTGGTTCTCCCCCAAGTCAATACCTCGCTCTTTACGCTACTGTTTTTTTTTTTTTTTTTTTGTGCTTTCAAAAGAGCTATCTATTCTAATTAAACGGTTGTTGTGGTTCAGGGGTTTGTGAATTAAATTTTTTTTTAATTTTCAACGTAAAGAGCGTGGTATTGACTAAGGGGAGAACCCCCTCATATACGTAATAACATATACGTAATAAAAAAAAAATAAAAAAAACAAGCGGTACGGCTCAATAGTAATCTAAACTTTTAAAAACGGAATTTTGATGTCAATAAATGTATCAAAAGAATGGGCTTATAATGCTGATTCTAAATATATAATTTTATTAAGGTTAGTATTTCTCATCAAAAGCTACGAGCCTGAGAAAATTTACCTGATTTTTTAAAGAGGGGGGAAACATCCCCTCCAAGTGAAAGAATTTTAATGAAAATCACACCGTCAGATTCAGCGTATCAGAAAATCCTATTACATAGGTTTCAAGCTTATATCTGCAAAAATCTGCAGCTTTGTATTTTTTTTGCCAGAATAAAAATATACGAATATAGAAGTTCGTTACGTAAGTTAATTTGTAAATTACGTCAGAAGCAAAGTTAGAGACAGCCATTTAGCAAAAGAAAAGTAAAATTTTTATGCAAATTTTGTTTACTTATTCAATGACGGTGAGCCAAAATAAAGGTTGCATTAACTAAAAAACGATCAGAAATTAAATGAAAAAACAAGTTTTTTAAACTGAAAGTAAGGAGCGACATTAAACCTTAAAACGAACAGAAATTATTCCGTATATGAAAGGGGCTGTCCCCTCCTCAATGCCTCGCTCTTTACGCTAAAGTTTAACTCTGTCTCACAACTTAATTTTTTAAAACAATAAAAAACTTTAGCGTAAAGAGCGAGGCGTTGAGGAGGGGACAGCCCCTTTCATATACGGAATAACTCACATTTCAAGAATTGCTGCTTTTTTTTATTCTGGGTGCTTTCAACTTATTTTTACGGCTTGATTGTAGAAACCTCTCAAATATTTGCTTCTTTCTAAGTTTCAGATTTATAAAACTGCTATTTCTCGAATCTTCTCAAACAAAAACCTTCCCATTTCAAACATCCCAGCTTTTTTGAGATTTTTAGAATTGCAATTCCCTTAACTTCAGATTTCAGGGACTTAACCCTTCCTGTTTAAAGAATCTTATCAAATTTTACATTTTTACACATCTAGCTCTCTTATTTTCAGATTTTTATAACCAAATCCTTCATATTTACAAAATCCCTACTTTTTTCAAAATTCTACATTTCTTCAACTTATTTTCACAGTTTAGCAAAAGGGACCTTTCACTTATCAAGAATCTCTGCTTCCTTCTAAATTTTAGAGTTATAAAAATGTTATTTTCTGAATCTTTAAGAACTTCAAATTTCAAAAATTGATTTTTTTTTTTTATTCTGGAGTTTTAAAACTTTTCAGATATCCGAAACTTAACCCATTCCATTTCAAGAATCTTAACAATTTTTGCATTTTTTTCTCTTCTAACACTTCTTTGTTTTTGATTTTTATAACAAAACTTCATATTTCAAGAATCACCGCTTTTTTCAAATTTAAAAATTTCTTGAACTTACTTTCACAACTCATTTCACTTATTTTCACATAGCTCCTAGGTCCAAAACCTATTATTAGAGTTTTACAATCCTCCCTGTTGTATACTCTCCCCCATTCCCCCAATATATTTCATAAATCGTGGGCTGACTAGCAAAAGTAGAAGCTTCGATAACTCCATCATATAGTGTCATATGGCACCAAAAATGGCATTTTTTTTTGCAGTTTCCGGAGTAGAAATTCAGGGAAGCATGAAAAATATACCACATGAATCTATATGGTTGAAACTGAAAATCGGAGGATTAAAATCCCTTTTTTACAGTACAAGCCACCTCAGCCCCTTAGCAAACTAGTAAAGAGCAAACCACAGCCCATAGTAGCCAAAATTTTAAAGCCACTTTAAAAAAAGTTGTCTAGTAATAAAATTTCGGTTTGTTCGATTAATCTTGACAGTCAAAGTATAATACGAAAATAAAATTCTAGGAATTTCGCAAAATAGCCTGAAACACCTCGAAAATGCTTTTACCTCGAGGGCTTGTGATTGCCTCTTCTCCTCTGTCTCTGGTTCCGCGCAACCATATACTCATTTAAGGTTAAATCTAAATTAAATTGATAGGGCAAAGATAACAAAGTTTTATATCTTCTTTGGTATTAACTTTCCTACTCATGAATAAAGGCCTTAAGTTTTAACTTGCAATTATCCAATCTTGACTTTATTGCTCAGTTTTTTTTCGTTTTTTACACTTCCTCTTCCAAATGATTCGAGTTCTCCTAAAACGTGGAAGTCTAGGAAGCAAAAATATTGAAAGGATACTTTCTCATGAAAATCTGCAATATTTTGGAAGAAATGCATCAAAAAGTGCAATAGTTATCACGTGAATTTTGCTTATTATATTCACTACTCATGTAAAATTCGTTTAAATACTTCAGTCCTCTAAAATTTCTATGCTATATTTCTAAATAATTTCTATATTATATATTTCTATATTCCTATATTTCTAAAATATAGGACATTATTTCATAAAGAACAGTATTTTTAATCTTCAACGTCTCAAAAATGCCTATGATAATAACTCCTTTGGACTTTTTCTCTGACGAAGTTTCAGACTTTTTTGGAAACGTTTAAGAGAGATGTGAAGGAAAACCTATCAAACAGTTCGTGGTAATGAACTGTAAGTAAGGAGCGACCCGGCTCAATGGTAACCGAAACTCTAGAAAGCGGGATTTTGATACCAATAGATACATCAAAAGAATCAGATTTTAATACTGATTTCAAATAAATAAGTTTCATCAAGTTTAGTCTTACCTATCTAAAGTTACGCGCCTGAGAAAATTTGGCGGATTTTCGAAAAAAGGGGGAAAGATCCCCTAAAAATCATAGAACCTTTATGAAAATCACACCATCATATTCAGCGTATCAGAGAGCCCTACTATAGAGGTTTTAAGCTCCGATCTACAGAAATATGGAATTTTGCATTTTTTGCCAGAAGAAAGATCACTGATGCGTGTTTATTTGTTTTTTTGTTTGTTTTTTTCCCAGGGGGGATCGTATCAACCCAGTGGTCCTAGAATATCGTATGAGTGCTCATTGGAACAGAAATTAAAAGTTCTAGTGCCCTTTTTAAGTGACCAAAAAAATGGAGGGCAACTAGGCCGCCTCCCACACTAATTTTTTTCCCAAAGTCACCCGATCAAAATTTTGAGATAGCCATTTTGTTCAGCATGGTCGAAAATATGATAACTATGTCTTTTAGGATGACTTAATCCCCCAAAGTCCCCGGGGGGAAGGGCTGAAAGTTATGAACTTACCCAATGTTAATATAGTATTGGTTATTGGGAAATATAAAGACGTTTTCAGTGGGGACTTTTTCTGGTAGTGGGGTGGGTAGGTCGGGGGTTATGTGTGAGGATCTTTCCATGAAGGAAGTTTTGATGGGGGTAGGGACTATGCTATAAAGGGGGTGCCGGATTTCCAATCATTGTTTAAGAAAAAGATCAGAAATTAAATAAAAAAACAAGTTTTTCAACTGAAAGTAAGGAGCAACATCAAAACTTAAAACAAACAGTAATTATTACGTATATTATTGGGTTTACCCCCTAGTCAATACCTCGCTCTTTAAGACAAATATTTTTCAGGTACTTTTATAAGAGCTATTTATTCTAATTAACGGCCTTTGTGATTAAGGGGTCATTTTTAAAGAATTGGAACAAAATTCGAACTTTAGCTAAAAGAGCAAGGTATTGAATAGGGGGTGAACCGCCTAATACACGTATTAAAAATATATTAATATAGAAGTTCGTTACGTAAGTTAATTCGTAAGTTACGTATATTTATCACTAATAAAACCGTTCGTAAAGAAAATTAAACAAGTTTCGAGAAAGCCATTTAACCAGATAAAAGTAAAATTAATATGCAAATTTTGGTTTAATTATTCATGGACGGTGAACCAAAATCAAAACCTGCATTAATTCAAAAAAGTTCAAAAATTAAATAAAAAAACAAATTTTTTTAACTGAAAGTAAGGAGCGACATTAACATTTAAAACGAACAGAAATTATTCCGTATGTAAAAAGGGCTGTCCCCTCCTCAACGCCTCACTCTTTACGCTAAAGTTTTACTCTTTCTCACAACTCTATTTTTTCAAACAATAAAAAATTTTAGCATGAAGAGCGAGGTGTTGAGGAGGGGACAGCCCCTTTCATATACGGAATAATTTCTGTTCGTTTTAAGTTTTAATGTCGTTCCTTACTTTCAGTTAAAAAAGCCTGTTTTTATACTTATATAGCGCCCTATTTTAACAACAATTCATTTGGCTTCTTTAGTTACATTGCCGTGAGACGAAAATTCCTCGTGTAAGGTTTTAGGTATATAATTTTAAAATATAAAATCGAACAAAAAATTAAAAAAATATATTTCTGATCGAAAATGAAACTTAAAACGTACAAAAAAAATTGAATCGCCGTTTACGTAACATATATCGGCAATATTTGTTCAAATAAACTGACTCATAATATTTCTATAAATTTATAAAATCCGGAAAAATTAATGTTTTACTGAAAACTGATTTTACTTGACGTTTTAAGAAAATTAAAAAAAAATTAAATTACCAATTTCATGACCGGTAAAAGACTATAGAGAGACTTATAAACTTCGCTTTTATTTTTTGAAGGGTAATTAAGGACTTTTCTGCTCGTTTTCGCGTTTTATTGCGTCAACTCTGTATTTCGAGTAAACTGCTATCATAATTCTGTAAATTTAGCAAGTTATAACGAGTCGCTTTATTTGAACAAATTTTGGAGAGACAGTTTACATAAAATGAGAATCAACAGTTGTAGCTCGTTTTAAGTTTCATCTTTGCTCTTAACTTCCATCAGAAAAACTTAGTTCTTATAACTTTATTTTTTAAAACAAAACAGGAGCATATAGGTTCTAGGCGTTTACCCCCCCCCCCCCCAGCGATTGCACCCTCGGAAAATACCCCGCGTAAGATACTCCCACGGAAAATATCCCCTCAGAAAATACACCCCACCCGAAAATACCCCCCCCACGGAAAATACCCCCTACCGAAAATAACCCTTACCCCGGTAAATTCCCCTTTCCCGTGGAAAATAAGGCTTTCCAAATTTGAGATTTTTATTTGAGGTTTTTTTTTCATTTCCGTAGGGGGAAGGAATTTTGGTACTTGTGTATCATGTGCCACTCACTCAAGTTTACGCTGTGTAAAATTCAAGAACACACCAGTTTTTACGTTAGTTTCTTCGTTACTTTAGAAAGAAATTTGGGCTATAGATTTGCATATTAGGGAGGGGGGGGGTAAATTATTGCGGGTCTGCATGCAAAATGTGTTTGGTACAATTATACTGCATATTAGATAGATAGATAGAGAAGTGTATTTTAAAGCCAAATATACGGCCATGAATATGGTAAAATAACATAAATGAATGGCACAAATAACATAAACTTTGATCAGCGATCATCACTTAACACTTAACAAAAAACACTTAACACTTGGAAAAAACACTTAACACTTGGAAAAAACACTTAAATGGAACATTACATTTACTTTATACTGGGATTTTTTTTATGTAGTTAACACACTTTCCACATACCTCGCTATTCTTCTGTAATTTTTTTAGTGGCAACACCTAGAAAGAATTGTTTTCTGAATTCATGTGCAAATATGTAGCCCATATTGTATATTTCCCATATATTCTGTCACTTGTCTTCGTATTGTCTCGCGCTAAGCTGAAAAAAAACTAACGAAGAAACTGGTTGTTCTCGAGTTTTACACAGCGTAAAACTTGAGTGAGTTGCCCATAATACACAAGTACCAAAACTCCTTTCCCCTACGGATATTAAAAAAAAAAACTCAAAGAAAATTCTATGATTTGGAAAGCCTTCTTTTCTACGGGGGGGGGAGTATACTTTCTGGGAGAGGCTTTTTACCGGGGGAGTAAAGTAATTTGACAGTTTGAAGTCAGAAAATAATTCTTTCTAGGTATGCAGCCAATAAAAAATTACTGAAGAATAGCGAGGTATCTGGAAATTTTGTTAACTAAGACGAAAAAAAGATCCCAGTATAAAGTAAATGTAATGTTTCGTTTAAGTGTTTTTTTCCAAGTGTTAAGTGTTTATTTTTCAATGACCGTTTTTCCAAGTATTTAGTACTATTATTCATTTATGTTATTTTACTGTGTTCATGGCCATATATTTGGCTTTAAAATACACTTCTCTATTTATCTATCTAATATGCAGCATAATTTTACAAAATACATTTTACGTCCAGATCCGCTATACTTTACCCCCCCCCCCTTAATTTGCAAATATATAGCCCAAATTTATTTCTAAAGTAACGAAAAAACTAACGAAAAAACTGGTGAGTTCTCGAATTTTACACAGCGTAAACGTGAGTGAGTGGCTCATAATACATAATTACCAAAATTCCTTCCCCCTACGGAAATGAAAAAAAAAACTCAAATAAAATTCTCAAATTTGGAAAGCCTTATTTTCCACAGGGGGCGGGGATATTTTCAGGGGGGGGGGTATTTTCCGCGGGGTATTTTCAGGGGGTATTGTCCAGGGGGTAATCGCCGATGGGGGGGGGGGGTAAATGCCGGCAACTGAGCAAATGATATAGTTTTCCGTGAGAAAACCGCGGTGTTTCTAATTGATATGTTGCTACTTAAAACGACTGGCCCTGTCCTGTGCTTTGCTAATATCGATTCCAAAGTTAAGTGTGCTGAGAGCTACAGTATTTTAAATGTAAAAGACAGGCCAGTAATGAGACCCGGAATATTTGAAATAAATAAATCCTCTTCTTAATCTAACCATGTTTGTTTAAACTATATAATTTTTTCATTTGAAAACAAAAATCAGTTTTTTTTTCCTGGAAGACTTTCTAAAAAAAGGTATAAAAAAAAATTAAACTGCCCTGGCTCCTAAAGTAAACATATGTAGATTAAGACATCCAATCAAAATTTTGAGGCAGCAATTTGGTTCAAAATAATTGAAAGGTCCAATGAATATGCCTGGCATGACCCCCCTCCCCCCAACTTTTAATACAAGGACAGTAAATAATGCCAAATTTCAATTGTTTTTGTACATAAATTTTATAGCGGAGAATGGGAGCTTTTTGGATTTTGGGTGTGCGATTGGGTAAAAACTTTCAAGGATCATTTTCTCTGGGCCAAAAACGTCAAATATTTTTTATGAGAATTTCAGGAGGAGATGGAGGAGGGATCATAGACCTTAAAATGGACTAAAACTTTTGTTCGTGATCATTGTGTAAAAAAAATCCAGGGAACACACCCCTCCCCCCAAACAAGAATTGGGCCAAACAAGGCCGAAAAGTTTTCCGCAATTTAATCAATTTTTGTATTCTTAAGTCATTCGACAAAGAAAACCCCCCTGTGCTGAAGTAAAAATTGCAAACAAAATATTAGTCCCCCCCCCCAATTTTGAGCCATATGAAAGGATAGGAAAGGGCCAAATTACTTTTCCTCCTGGCCACTTTATGTGGAGGGAATGATTGTAGAAACTGTAGAAGTTTTAGAGCCCTTTTTCAGGGCCGAAGGGATTTGAGAATTACCACATTAACCCCTCTGCCCTTGTCTGCTACCTCTGTAACTCGCTCGATGTTGGATCTAAACTTTGAAATATTCATTGTGTTCAGAAATTTCAAAAGGACTTAAACGTATGCTTCGGGGTCAACATCACCCCAGGGCCCGATGACAATTGCCCTATATTATCTAAAGTACCGAGTTTTAACAGATAGGTTCTAGTAGAAAAGGCCCCCATGTTTGAGCTTGGTTATCTAATCAACGATGTGTCCTTAGGGATCATTTACTACGCCAAGATTCCTATAGTTATCCAATGGGCATACTCTGGAAACGACAATTGTATCTGAATAAACTAACTAACTAATATTTTTTACTGATGAAAACAAAAGGACGAAGTTGAAACTGAACAAAACAAAAATATTTACGAACGTTTTTATTAGTAATAAATATACATAACTTACTAATTAACTTACGTAACGAACTTCTATATTCATATATTTTTAATACATATATTAGGGGGTTCGCCCCCTAGTCAATACCTCGCTCTTTACGCTAATGTCCGAATTTTGTTCCAATTCTTTAAATATGACTTCTGAATCACAAAGGCCGTTAGTTAGAATAGATATCTCTTAGTAAAGTAATAAAAAATCTTTGACTTAAAGAGCGAGGTATTGACTAGGGGTGGACCCAATCATATACGTAATAATTCTGTCCGTTTTAAGTTTTGATGTTGCTCCTTACTTTCAGTTGAAAAACTTTTTTTTTATTTAATTTCTGATAGTTTTTTAAATAATGCTGGGAAACCCGGCACCCCCCCCCCTTTATAGCAATGTCCCTTCCCCCATGAAAACTTCCTCCATGGGAAGATCCTCTCCCATAACCCCCGATCCCCCCCCCCCCAACCAGAACAAATCCTCCTTGAAAACGTCTGTATACTTCCCAATAACCAAAAGGCCTACTATATGTAAACACTGGGTAAAGTTCATAACTTTCAGGATTCAGTCATCCTAAAGGACATATTTATTATATTTTCGACCATGCTGAACAAAATGGGAATCTTAAAATTTTGATCGGGTGACTTTGGGGGAAAATGAGCGTGAGAGAGGGCCTAGTTGCCCTCCGTTTTTTTTTGTCACTGAAAAAGGGCACTAGAACTTTTAATTTCTGTTCTAATGAGCCCTCCCACGATATTCTAGGACCACTGGGTCGATACGATCACCCCTGGAAAAAAAACAAAAAAACAACAACAAATAAACACGCATCCGTGATCGTTGTTCTGGCAAAAAATACAAAATTCCATATCTTTGAAGGTAGGAGTTTGAAACTTCTGAAGGAGGGTTCTTTGATAAGCTGAATCTGATGGTTGGATTTTCTTTAAGCTTCGAATCTTTTAAGGAGTTTTTCCCCTTTTTTTCGAAAATTAGGAACATATTCTCAGGTGTGTAACTTTTAATGGGTATAACAAAACTTGGTGAAAGTGATATATTTAAAATCTTCATGAATCTAGCTCTTTTGGTGTATCTATTGGTATCTAAATTCCGTTTTTAGAGTTTCGGTTACTATTGAGCCGAGTCGCTCCTTGCCTACAGCTCGTTACTACGAACTGTTTGATCGAGCGGAAGGGGAGTAGATTATTTGTCTTTCCAACAAGAGAGCAAAGGTCTCAATATATCGTAGGCTACTAATGGTAAAAGTTTTAGGTATATATGTAACTTTAAACCTCAAGAATATATAACAAAAAAATCCAGAATAGTTTTCCTATTTTGCTTGCGTACTTGTTGAGTGAGATTTTTTTTTTTTTTTTTTTTTTTTTTTTTTTTTTTTTCTTATTAAAACGGTAAAATACAGGAATACTCAAATGTTATAACAGCGTGGTTGCTCAAGGGCAAGAGTGTATGTAGGAATGGATTCCGTAATGGAACACCACGGGGGACCCTAACTAAAAAAAACAAACAATGGGTAAACTTTTTAGATCCCTTTCGCGTTTTTAGTTTTACTAATGTTAATGCAGTATTTTTTAGGTCTTGCCGGTTGTAACAGAAGCTGATACCTATTGGGCTAGGGTACTAAAATTCAGTTAAGTGTTCACCATCATTCCTCTTTTTGTAACCTGACACACAGCTGCATCTTGGATGCATCTTGGTTCTTCGTGTCTTAAATGAAGCTAGTTAATGAAATCTGGGAAGTGAATATACAGATATAATGTGCGTTTCGAAATAAATGAAGTAAGATTATTGCATGGTTTGCAAAAATCTTTTTGAGCTTGCTGCACAGTTCAAAACTCAAAATCCACAACGTTTTTCTTTTCATGTCCTTGCTAATAATTTGAGAAGTAAACGAAGGTGAACTCTCAAAAGGTAATCTCGATCTGAAATAATAATCCTGAATTCATACCAATTCTGAGCTCTTGTTAGAACGATATAGAAAATGCGGATTTCTGGTGAGTAAGAAATTGAAAAATCGTCAGAATTCAAAACCAATCTGTTAGACTTCTAGATCGTAGCTTCAATAGTGGTAGCTCGTCCAATTTCTTTTTCCAGTGTGAAGAACATCTTTAAATGGTCATTTTAGAATAAAACAGGCATGTAAAGGGATGTATAATCCAAACTGAATCCTCCGCAGGCTATGCAGCGGCGAATATACTTGAGGTAAGTTGCTTTTTGTCTGCATAAATAAACTTCATTTGAACTAATATACAATCAAAGCCGTGATATGACTAAGCATAAGCTATAGCTTTGAAAAAAAATCATTAAAAAGGTGGTTTAGCTGTTGTCTTTTTTGATTTTATGCTTAATTCTTGATTATGAGTGATTATCATTCAGTATTCAAAGCCATCTGTTTAAATATAAATATAACAAAATGGCTGACCTCGATTTTTGTCGCAAGGTTAAGGATAAAGTGGTAATAAAAAGAATTCATATTTCACGGTCATGAATTTTTATTTTAAAGTTTTGCTTCATGGATAATGCACATGCTTGTTTAATTTGGAGACATTGATCCTACGGTTTAAACAAAAAAGTTCACTTTTCGTTTAAACTATTAATCTATGTTCATTAAAAAAGCGAAAAAAAGGCATCAAGTCTTCAATACATTTCTGCCAAATGAAATAAGCCGAGTCTTCTGTAGAGCATAAAACATACTGAGCTTGAAAAAAAAAAAAAAAAAAAAAAAAAAAAAAACGTAAATCGCATCCAAATGGTTTCCAGACAAAGACTTGGTAAATATTTATTAGTGTGAAGATGCCCCACCAGTCACAGTTTCTCAAATTTACCTGAATTTTATAATTTTCAGGAAATATACTAGATTATTGCAGGAGGCATCTGCTGGAGAATTTACGGCAAGACCTTGGAAAATTCCAATACCATTTTAGAGCTAAAATAGTCTCCCAGTAAATAGCCAGGTCAAACAGCGTCGGTGATATTAAGTCCAGTACCTGTAAAAATTTGTAAACTTAATCTACTATGGTAAGAAAATTAATTTTTCGGTGAAAGCTGGGCACGATAGACAAAAATAAAGCCAACTAGGTTCAGTTCACCATTCCTATGAAAGGAAATATAATACTTCTAGGTTCCTTCACGAACTGCCAAGATATCTTGATCAGTACATGAACAAACTTAGATAATGGATGCACAGATCAATATTCGAGTTTCAGCTATGTTTATGTATCAATACCTTGAAAATGTAAAAAATAGACCTGAAAGCCTTTGTATGTCACTCACTGTGTAGGCTAATAAACAACAAACCCAAAGCCAACAAAAGCCAAGCTTTCAAATTATTCAAGCAAAAAGGACAGAAAAATGCAGAAAAGGCTTCATTTCATTGTTTCATATCGTTTTTTGTTCAATGCCGAATTTCAAATGCACCTGACCTGATATTAATGATAAAAGAAAAAAGGCAAAAATTGACATTAGCCTTATAATGCCTATATACTTTAACGAAATTATCTTTAAAAATCACAATGGAATCATGACAGTAAAGGTGTTTCGGAAGTCGACAAAAAGCTTCAAATATTCTCCCAATTGACGAGGAAGTGAAAACAAAAGAAATATCTACTTGATTGGATTGTAGAGCAGTGGATCCAAGCACAAGAAGTGTTCACCTTTTTCTAGGAACCGTTTCTTTTTGAATACCCTTTACCTGACTTTCCTTTTCGTATGTTTATGCTCCCATTTACTTTCAATACCTGCATGAAAAGGACCATTAAAACGGTCAGGCAACAACCGGGACTTTCGGGGAAGTCAAAACCTTTGGTCTTATTTTCATCATAGAGTAGTCTTTGAGTTAAATACTTGTAACTGCTGTAAGAACTTTCACTGTCTAAGGTGAAGCTGAAAATATGTTATCACCTCGGTTTGAACCTTTGCCAACCTTTTCAGGTGAGAAGGGTGCCCATTATAACCGCTTAGACAAAGAAAGTTAACAATGTTAATGGATGCATAGTCAACCAGTAGTATTGCCCGAAAGAGGCTTTTTTATTGGCTTGGACTGAAATTAATTTAGTTTTTATATGGCTTATCAGTTTTTTTTTTGAAGACTGAAGAAAGATTTAAAGAAATGGGAAATTCGTGGTAGGGTGCAAGAAGGGAGGCTTTGAATAGATTGGGATGGAGGAGGAGCGTGCGTAGCTGTGTTGGCCTTGGGTGGCTTGGTGCTACGGTGAGTTGTTAGTATTAGTAGTAGTAGAACAAACAAAATAGATCATCATTGTAATTTATGGACTAACTCTTTTTCATGTTTTGGTTGATCGACATTTTTTTGGTTTCGACGATCATAAAGGCTTACAGATTATAATCCAAAATATCTGCACTTTTATTATAATTTTTTTTTTTTTTTTTAAATGTCGTAACAAATTTTACCCGTTATTGGTAGACTTTCGTTTCAATTTAGCATAAAAATGATAAAAACATATTGACAGATTGAGAAAATGGAGCTTTTTTAACAAAGCAAAGGAAAACTCTTTACAACGGATCTAGCCCAGGTTTACAATATGTTAACGACTAAAAGTTGAAGCTGTAACTGAACTTTCATAATGGTTTTGCCAATAAAATAAAATGACAAATTACAACCAGTTTCAATACATTAAATGGCATTGGATTTTATTCTTACAAGTTATTACTTAGAATCCATTACAATATACGGTACTTGGTCAGGCCTTTACAAGGAAACCAGTCACGAAAAACCCGTTTTTGACGGGTTAAAGGAACTAGACTCGTGGTTATCATGGTTCCCAGTAATCATCAATTTTGACATTGGACCTATCGGTGTAAGCTTAGATAAGCCCCTTCACATAAGGAAACATATTAGGAAAACAATTCTCACATCATAATATGCAGAATAATCATAGTTAAAACATTTTGCATGGGTAGAACCTTTCTCTTCACTTCTTTCATTGTTGTACTATTTTTTAAAACAAATTTCAAAAAAATAAGCCTGGATTCGACAAGCATTTTCTTCATTTTCAATTACAAATTAAACACCACCACCCATCTAACCGACCCATCTAATAATAAGGGTAACCCAAAACTCCATCACCGTAGGTTTACAGCCCCTTTATTAGTGAATAGAATGTTGAATCTTTGTCTGTAGCCCTGACGAACAAAAAGATTAAGTTGGAAAAAGAGCTTAACAAATGCAAAAAAGAACACATACGCCATCTCATTTTTTAATTAATTTCAAGTCGACTGACTTTTATACAAATTAAGTAAGAAACATTTAAGTATATAAGGCAAGATGTGAAAATTAAAGTCCAAAGATGATCTTCATAGACCCTCTATTTCATTGAGCTTGACACCGAAAAATTAAGTTTTATTTGTTTGTACGTTCGTCCTTAAGATACAAGAGACTCTACCCCTACCATATGTGGATTTTAAAAGATTAGAAAAACAATTTCAAGGGTTACTCTTCCTCCTTAAGCTAAAATTTTGTTCACTGAAGGCATTTATGAGTGCAGCCAAATGGTTTCAAGTGTTCTATTTACCGATTATCTCTAAAACATTAGGACTGAATATTTTACCGTTTGAAACAAATGCACATCAATAAGATTTTCTGTTCTTTAGGCATTGTGAGGCATATTTTTATTGCATTCTATTTACCCTTACACTCGACCATTAATTCTTAAAGCATTGGTATCAAAAAGACCACTTGAGCGTAAAGAGGAGGATGGTCTTAAGGGGGGGGGTGTAATTCCCTCATTCGCTTAACTATTTCTGTTCGTTTTAAGTTTTAATGTCATTCTATATTTTCATTTCATTTTTTCTAATTAATTTCTGTTTATCTTTAGGTATGTCCAGGATCTACATGCCACCTGTGCTTCTTTTAGGTCCCTGAAGCTCCTTAATGTAGATCAGATAAGAGATTACCAAGCTGCAGTATTTGTGTTTCAGTGTAAAAATGCTTTAATCCCTGACGTTTTTAAGAGTTTTTACTAAATTAATAGTGACCTATATAATTATGGAAATAGGCAAAGTCATAATATAATTGTTGATTTGCAAAGTGGTACCAGGTCTTCATTTTAAATGAAACATCTGGGTCCATCTCTATGGAATGAGCTACCATGGAGCATTAGGGCTCCGAAACACGTTCCTCAGTTTAAAAAGAGTTTAAAAGATGGTTTTTTTGGGGGGGGGGATTTGTTGATTTTTATTACGGCTGGTAGGTTGGGTAGGGGAGGGAGAGGAGTTGAAGAGGTAAGGGTGGACTGGGAAGGTAGGGCTGGGCAGGGGCGAAGGTGGGGTTGGGAGGGGCGGGTGGGGGAGGCGGAGGGGAGTATTGAAGAGTGATAGAGACTAGATTTGTTATTATTATTTTTCTTTTATATTTTTATTTATCTATTATTTTTTTTAATTCAGTTATTTATTTATTTATCTATTTTTTCATACTTATATATAGGCTATAGTTTATTTATTTTTGAATTATTATAATAGTGTTAATTAAATAGTTGAGGTTTAAGTAAATAGTAGAATTGGTAGTTACGTGGACTTTCGCGCAACCGCAAACCCTCATCGGTTTTCTCCAGCGCGAAAGTGTTGTTTAGTTTATTTATTTGTTTGTGAATATGGATGAATAAACTTATGAACTTATGAACTTTAATACCATACCCAGGTATACTGTGAATACAAGGAGGGCTATTGAACCTCACTCTCTATCTCACTCATTTACATCAAATCCTGCTCTTTACATCAAAGTTTCGATATTGTAGAATCGTACTTCGAGAAAAAAAGCTCATTTAATGCATCCGAAAATTAAGTATAATGTTAAAAATAAACTGGTGTCTCCACAATAAGAGGGAAACTTTTTCCCCCTAGAACCAATACTATTGGTTTCTTCCTAGTGAAGGAGGGGGAGGGGTTGAAATTTAAATCCACACTCATCTAAATATCCATTAATTCGTCTGAAGAACCTCTCGTTGAGACTTTTAAAATAAGGACCGAAAACTCTTTTTGAGGCCTCAGATTCCTCACTATCCCATTAGAGAATCCGTTGGTCAACACTCGAATAGATGTTGTGCAATATGCGCTGCTCTGTAGCTATTAGTGTTATTGGATAAACTGTCTATAAGACAAATTTTTAAGAATTCATTTACGTTCAAGGACGAATAGCGAGTAGGTTTAGTGACAAATGCCATTGTTCCCTGGGAAACAAGATCAAATTAAAAAAATGTTATAAATGAAAAATATTCCCCATTAAATTTCATAACAAACCACTCCACCCTTTGCAGGCATGTGCGCAGGGCTTTTTTAATGGAGGGGGGGGCAGTAAACACGAAGCCATCTAAGTCATTAGAAACCAAAGGTATAAGAAATATATGTTTAAGAATAACACATGCAGTAAATAAATATGCTTTTTCTGCTGATTCTAAATATGTAAAATTCCTTAGATTTAAACTTACCCGTCAAAAGTTACTAGCGTAAGAACGCCACCAAAAAGAATGGAATTTTAATGAGAATTACACCGTCAAATTCAATATGTCAAAAACTGTGTCATCAAGAACTGAAGGATCTTAATCCCATAAATGCAAAAACGTAAAATTTTGTATTTTTTCTCTATGTATGACGATTGATCATACCAAACCAGTGGTTTTAGAATACTCTGACAGGGACCCCCGCAGTATGTACACCCGTAGGTACACCTTCACAATGACGTAAAATTAAATTGAGATGTAGCAAAGTAGATTTTGATCCCACCACATCCCTCAAAGGGACGAGGAAGCAAAAATCGGAAAGAAGGGGAAAAGAAGAGAGAAAGGAAATACAGACACTAAAAGCGGAAAATTCATAGATACACCTACATAAAGAAGTGAAATTAGCCATAGATGTACCAAGGTGGGGATCAGTCCCACTCTCTGTTATTATAAGGGGGCAAAACTAAAAATGAATATAAAAAAAGAAAGAAAGAAAAATAAAAGGAGAAATCGCACAGACACGCAATGCAAAGTAAGATTAGACCCGAGTTGGGATAGTGGGCTGGTCTCCCTGGTATAAACAAAATAAAAATGAAGAAGAGAGGAAAAAAGAAAAGGAGAGTAAAGGAAAGGATAAAAATATGTGATTATATTTTTTTAAATTCCTAGCCCATCCCTAAACAAATGACATCACATAAAAATTTTGACATAGCTATTTTGTTCAGAGTTGTCGGAAGGTCTAGCATTTTTGCCTGCTGGGATGACATGACCCTGCAGCCCCTGGAGCAAGGACAGTAAATTATGCAAATTAACAATTGTTTACAGGCAGGTTTTATAATGGAAAAATAGGGGCATGCTTGCTTTTGGCTGGCCGATTTGATTGAAGGTTTCAGGGATCGTTCCCAGGGCGAATGGGAATGCAAAACGTTTTGGAGAGGAAGGATGTTAGGAGGCCCTGAATGGGCCAAAAAACTGTTTTTCCTTGATCGGTTTAAACTGTCGACCTTACGTCCTTCTACCAAGAGGAGCCTAATGCAAAAAAGCTGTTGAGGGGAGTGGGCTACTCTAAAATGGGACTGGAAAAAGTCCCAAGATGTTATGTCCTCTATTGGCCTTAAACTTACCTCCCTGAGTCATTTTACTAAGGGAATTAAGATGCAAAAGAAAAAAAAAACATATTGGTCTGCCCAAAAACAGGACCCAACAAAGCACCAAAAAAAAGGTAAAATTTCCTTTTCTGAACGATTTGAAACTTAAAACGTTAGGCCAAGGAGACCCCAGTGTACTAAATTAATTTTAGTTTGGGGATACAAACTCCTCAAGCAGGCCAAAAATCTTTTTTTTTAGCTGGCATACGGGCTCCCGAATATGGGGCTCGAGAATGTTTATGGTCCAAATAACTACTTCTCTCTATTGACTTAAAACTTTTAGGAATCGTTGCCTAGGCTAAGGCAACCAAACATATTGCTGGGAGGAAGAAGAGAATTCGGGGGAGCGAAAGTAGAAAAAAAAAATTGTAGTCCCTGATTATGTTGGAACTTACAGCTGTAGGTCCCTGGACCAAGAGGAAAGGGGAAAATTTTGTTGCAAAAAGCAACCAAAATACACTTGCTTAGTCTATCATCCCCATATATACGACGTAAGTATTTTTTTTTCGAAGACCACAATGTTTTTCTATGGCGAAGAAATAAAGTTTCAATAGGGATAAGTCCTTTTATTAGACAGTGAAAAACAAATACAAAGACTCTGGACATTTTGATCACATACATCAGTGATTATCATCAGCATAAAAACTAAAGTATCACAATTAAAACAAACTATATTTATACCGAATAAAATGGTTACTTCCAGTCACATATAATTTCCAGTCCATTGAGCTAATGCCCTTATTTGAAGTTTTATTTGTTCGTCCTAGAAAGGCAGTGTGGTCTTCGAAAAAATTCTTACGTCGTATAAATGTAAATTCAGTATGTAATTTCAATGTAAATTCAATGGATGATAGACCAAGCAAGTGTCTAACTGTAAATTCAGCAACATTTCGTTTGCATTGGAAGAAGAAGAATTTTATGGCACCATCATTAAAAACTCAACTTACATTTAGGCAACATTAAAGAGCTCAAGACTTGGAATGAACCTTGTTAATGATCCCTCTCAGGCAATGAACCAGAATTTATCTGTGACACGGAATAAATTATCTTATTCGGTGGAATAAAATCTGTTTTAATTGTAATATTTTAGTTTATCTGCTGTATGTAGACATGATGCACTGAGGTATGTAGTCAAAATACCCCAAAAAATTTGTATCTGTTTTATACTGTATAATAAAAGCAACCCTGTTTGAACTTTAATTTGTTCGTCATAGAAAGGCAGTGTGGTCTCCGTAAAAATACATACAGTCTCAAGTCTTAACTACTAAAAAGGGCATTAGAGTAGGTACTTGAGACAGAATTTTACTAAAAGAAAGCAAACATATTGGGACGATAAGCGCTGTGTGCTTACTATTTTTTTCGGTGAAATAATGGAATAATTTATGATGACACACATTTGAAACTAATTTTGGCTCTATCAATCCATGACGCTTGCAGGGCATGTGGACAGGTCTGGGTTGACCTCAATGAATACGAGACATTGTGAAGTTTGGTTGCATACATCTGTGATACCCATGGCCGTACCTAGGATTTTTTTCGGAGGGAGTTTTACTCAATTTCTTTTTTTTTGGGGGGGGGGCGAGGGGTTTACACAAAAAATCTCAAAAAACGCATACAAAATTTGTTTATATCCATTTTTGTTACGTTTTTAAGAGTCAGGAAAACATTTCGGGGGGGGGGGGTCAAACCCTCCTACTCCCCCCTCTGGGTAGGGCCTTGGCGATACCTGATATTCCAAATTTTTGTATAACGTTGTTTTAATAAATTAGCTAAAGAAAAGATGGTTCTTTCAAAATTATTGTTTCTTTCGAATGGTCTAACATTTATCCCTGTTTTCTAGTTGTTTTTTTTTAATGTTCAATATTGTTTTGAAATATTCAAAGCAGTATTCCAAGATTCAAGAACAGTTAGTAAACTTTCTAAGTCAATGGACCGGTAACCTGCTTTGACCTACAATTTCGAAGAAGCTTGTACCACCTTTACTCAACGCAGTATTAAAAATTCAAGAACAGTTAGTGAACTTTTTAAGTCAATGGACCAGTAGCTTGCTTTGACCCGGAAGTGATTATTTTGTTTAGTATAAAAGAACTTTGTTTTAATTTTGATAAGTTAGTAACCCTACTGATGATGATGACCGACTCTGTTATCGAAATATTTAGAGTATTTGTATTATATTTTCGTTTCACTGTCTAATAAAAGGACTTATCCCTATTTGGAATCCTTATTGTTTTCGTCATAGAAAAAGCAGTGTGGTCATGGAGAATAATTTTAAAATATTAAGTTAAGACATGTTGTTTATTTTAAAAATCATTGTTTCTATCGAATTGCCAGACATTTAAATCTCTCTCCTGTTTTTTTTTTATATCTAAGATTGATTTAGTACATTATCTAAAGAAACGATTTTTTTAATGCTTAATGTTGTTTTGATATATTAAGAAGAGAAAAGTAGTTTCTTTCAAAATCATTGTTTCTATCGAATGACCTAACATTTGAATCTGATCTCTAGTTTTTTTTTTAATGTTTAAGATTGGTTTAATATTTTAATTAAAGAATAAAAAATCTTCTTTCAAAATTATTGTTCTTTCGAATGGCCTAACATTTAAATCTGTTTCCAAGTTGTTTTTTTTAATGTTTAACGATGTTTTAATATATCACGTAAATGAAAATTGTTATATCAAAATCCTTGTTTCTTTCGAATGGCCTAACATATAAGTCTGTTTCCTATTTTTTTTCCCGTTGTTTTAGTATATTAAGTGATGAAAAACTGTTTCTTTCTAAACCATTGTTTCTTTCTACCATTTAAATCTGGTCCCTAATATACTGATCTTTATTCGTTAAAGTTTTGGTAATTTTTAATTTATTAAAGTAAAAAAAGGGAAAATGTTAACAAGATATTTTCTTTTGAGTAAATTGCAAACTTTACTCAAAAGAAACCCCCATGCCTCTACGGAAGGCATGGGGGTTTTCAGCCCTACTCATGTTAAGTTTTGCTCGTTTTGAGTTTGATTCGGCTATTTATTTCTGTTTGTTTTGGGTTTCATCTATTTATTGATGGTGATTTGTGGTAGTTTTACGCTTGGAAGATAATTTAAATTTTATTTCTGCTCATTTTTGGCCTAATTGAGCTCTTTACTTTTCTTTGAAAAACTTGCTTTGTGGAAAATGTTTTAAATTAATATCTGTTCGGTTTTTTTTGCACTTATACTTTGTTTCTTTGAAAAAATATTTTATATCTTTTCTGTTTTTTCTGTAAGAGTAAATAATTGGGCTCGCTATTTGTATGTTGGGGAGACCTTTTAAAAAATTTTGATCCTGACACTAATATTAATGTTTAATTTAATTTTATTCCTCCTCAAGTTGACCTGAAAAATAAAACTTCACACCATTCCCGAAAAATTCTATCTATGCTCTTTGACAATCTGTATACACTTACACTTTTTTTTATTTATTAAAACTGTAAGAGCAGAAGCAGTATTAGTAGTAGCCCGAAAGTTTCAACATAATACCTCCAGTCGTTCTTGATACATTGCTGAGGTGTCTTATTGGTAACCATACACACGGTGCCTTTTGATTTATTTCAAAAACAACATATAGTTTTAAAGCATAATGAGCTAACTGCATGATTCTGGGGGGTTAATATGCCAAATATTTCTAGAAATATAGTTACTGGAACGTTCTATTATGCTGAATAAAATGGTCTTCTCAAAACATGGGTTGGATGTGTAGGAGACCTGCCTGACCTCCAATCTCTTTTGACTCTTAAAAAGGCTACTAGAACTTTTAATTTTAAATCTCATTAGCTCCTTTAAAGGTATCAATGATATTTCTAGCTATTGTAGAGCGGCACTGCCTATGATATTGCTTATATGCCCTTTTGAAAACCTGCATGCATGTAGTCTTTGCGTTTAATTAAAACTCTGCCTAAACGTTCCCTAAAAGTTTCACCTTATTACCCTTAGAACCCTTATTTACAGTAACTGTAGTGGTAATATTAGTAGTAAAAACAAAACGCCCTCTGGTTAGTTCAAAATCCGCCACAAATTATACTTAAAGGTCTAACTTAATAAAGCAAGCCTTTCTGAAGATGTTGCTTTGTCACCCTTTTGAAAATCTACATGCATATACTTCGTTTTGAATTTGTTCAACATCCACCTAAATATTCCTTGAAAGCTTCACCTTAATACTTTTAGCTTGCGTAGTAGCAGTAGTTGTAGTACTATTAGTAGCTGTATGCAAATAGCACCATTGGTTTCTCCAAAATCCCTTCGTCACACACTGAAAGTTTTGACTTGACACCATCAACTGTTCCAGAAGTATTTCTGATACGTCCTCTTGAAAACCTGCGTGGGCATAGTGTGTTTTGAATTAGTTCCATGTGGTTTCAATATTTCCCAATTTTTTGCTTTAATACCCCTAGTTTTAGTAGCAGCAGTAGTAGTACTAGCAGTAATAGTAGTAGCAGTAATTTTAATAGTATTAACCTTAGCTTTAGTGGCAGAAGTAGTGATAATAGTTGCAGTAGTAGCAGTTTGAGTACAAAAAGCCATGTCAGTTTCAACTTCACACCAAACTATTCCTACTATGTTGCTGTTATACCCTTTTGACAACCTGCATACAGTTAGCGTATTGTGACTCTCTTCACCTTCCTCCTCAAAATTTCACGAAAATTTCAGCTTCATACCCTTAGGCATAGTTGTAATAGTAGATACAGTAGTAGTATTGGTATTACTAGTAGCAGTAATAATAGTAAAGGCGGTAGTATTGGTAGCAGCAGCAGTATTAACGTATTGACTTTGGTCAGTTCAACATCCCTCTCATCAAGTAGCGTACGGGATGTTCCAACTTAATGCTTGTAGCAATTGCTATGACGCTGCTGATATGTCCTTTTGATAACTTGTATATTCATATACTTCTTGAAATTTTCATGTTAATACTCTTATCCTTACAAGTAGTTGCAATAAAAGTAGTAGTTGAAGTAGTAGTAGTAGTAGTAGTAGTAGAAAAATCCTATAACTTATACTATAACTTGTACTGTATGTTAACAATGAAAGAATTGCCTAACTTACAGCCCCTGCCCTGAGGACTGTGTGGAGGTTGACATCCCAAAAGACACAATTACCGGATCAAGGAGGCACACTTGTGCCTCTATAAAAAGGCGACCCACCACAATGTTAAGCGATTTCCGGTCCTAGCGGTCGCAGAAAGACAGCGGTGATCGCATTTTGTAGCACAAGCTCCGAGTAAGAAACGTGAAAAATTTCACCCCCCTCCGACTTTATCTTCATGGGTAAAAGTGGGCACGGAAGTTTCAACCCTCCGACCACAGCCCCCCTTTAACGTTGTCCGATTGGGCTGAAATTTAGAGGTTAAGCTTTCCTAGGGCCCGGGAGCTTATCCTCGAAATTTCAGCTCAATCCGATCACTCCTTCCCTGTTTTCCAAAAAACAAATATAGCCACTTACAGTTCATTTCTCTTTTTTTATCAGCCACGTCGACAGGCCACAGTTGGCAACGGATCCGAGTGAATGAGGACTCATTCGAAGCGGAATTCGACCTGTTAGGACCTTTTGATATTTTCAGACCGAAAAAATTATCCCCCGAATTTACATTTACGAAAAACCTCGTTTTCCTATAAGAGCCCATGTTAATTTTTCGAGCCATGAGAGCCCTGTTAGTTTGTCGCAAGGTTAAGGATAAGGTGGTAATAAAAAGAATTCATATTTCACGGTCATGAATTTTTATTTTAAAGTTTAGCTTCATGGATAATGCACATGCTTGTTTAATTTGGAGACATTGATCCTACGGTTTAAACTATAAGAGCCCATGTTAAATTTTCCCAGCACAGCCCCCTTTTAGCGTCGTCTGATCGGGCTGAAATTTAGATGACAAGCTTTCCTGAGGCCTGGGAGCTTAATCCTCAAAATTTCAGCTCAAGCCGATCACTTCTTCCTTGTTTTCCAAAAACCAAATATCAAGTTTTGTGGGGATTTGCTTGCGTCAAAAATAGATTCCACATACTAAAAATACAAGTACAATTGTGTCTATTTGGTACAGCGGTCGATACTCCTGACTGTCAGGCAGAACACCCGGGTTCGATTCCCCGTCAGATGAAACTTTTTATATACTGAATTTAAAGTTTAAAAAAGAAACTCAGTTTCTTTTTTAAATTATTTGAAAAAACTACGTTTTCTAAAGAGTTAAAGAGGCTGAGTTACAAGGTCGACCATTAAAACGTACAGGGATTAGGAGGCACAGTTGGGGGGGCTGTTAAAGAGGCTGAGTCACAAGTTCTAACCTTAAAACGTACAGGGATTAGGAGGTGCAGTTGGGGGGCTGCCGTGCCCCAAACTGCCGCTTCCTTATATGAAAGGGATTGTGCCCTCTTTTCCGCTTTACACTTAACTATAAATTTTGTCTGTATCACAACTCTTTATTTTAACCTGTAAAAACTTAACCATAAAGAGTAATGCATTGAGTTTATAATGAATTTGAAGTTTACAAAAAAAACTCAGTTTCTTTTCTAAATACAATATTTTGAATACTTCGGATCAACAGGCGTCTCCAGAAGAATATCACAGTCGGCCTTCAGGTTACAGGTAAGTCTCCACTGCTTTGATAACATGGGGCCTGGGAGCTTAAAACCTTAAAAAGAGTTAAATAAGTAATAAACTGTACAAAAACGTGCAGAAATTATTTGAAAAAAAACTACGTTTTCTAAAGAGTTAAAGAGGCTGAGTCACAAGTTCGAACCTTAAAACGTACAGGGATTAGAGGCAGTTGGGGCTGCCGCCCTCAAACCCCGCTTCCGTATATGAAAGGGCTGTGCCCTCCTCAACGCCTCGCTCTTTACGCTAAAGTTTGACTTTCTTACAACTGTTTTTTTTTAAACAATAAAAACTTTAGCGTAAAGAGCGAGGCGTTGAGGAGGGCACAGCCCCTTTCATATACGGAAGCGGGGGTTTGGGGGGCGGCAGCCCCCCAACTGCACCTCCTAATCCCTGTATGTTTTAAGGTTCGAACTTGTGACTCAGCCTCTTTAACTCTTTAGAAAACGTAGTTTTTTTTCAAATAATCTTTTAACAAAGCTAAACAAAACAGCTGTTTTAAATTTTGGTCAGATATATTCTGGGGAATGATGGGCTTGGGAGGTCTGGTTGCCGTCCATTCCCTTTCAACTCTTAAAAAGGCCAATAGATCTTCCGATTTCCAATCAAATGAGCCCCGTCCGAATTTTACCACCCATTCCATAAAAACCTTATATGCAACGGGGCATAGCTTAAGACCCTTACTCCTGGACTCTATGAGGTAGTATCTACCCTGGAGTCAGTGTTATATTCTCTTTGGACTATTGTGAACAAAATGGCTATCTCACAATTTCGATTGGATGCGTTTGAGAAAAAGATGGTGTCGAGAGATGGGGCTAGCTGTCTTCCATCACTTTTGACTCCTTAATAAGAAGATAAAACTTTACATTTACAATCAAATGAGCCTCTTCTAAAGTTTACACGATCATCCCTTCCATAAAACCTTATATGTCCCCGTGGAATAACTTACAACCCTTGCCACCATAATCTGGGGGGGTTGTTTCAACCCTGAAGGCCTTGTAGTGTGATCTTTAGAGTATTTTTTGAATACATTGCTATCTTAAAGTTTTTATCGGATGCATTTGGGGAAAATATAACCCCTCCAATCCCTTCAATCAATTTGATTCTTAAAAAGGGCCTTTCAACTACATTGAACAAAATGGTTGTCTAAAAACTTTGATTGGATGTGTTTGAGGATATTATGGGCGTGGGGAAGGGGGCTGGTTGATATTGGTCCCTTTCGACTATTAAAAAGGGCACTAGAACTACTGATTTTCACTAGAACTACTGATGGGCATGAAGGAGGGGGGCTGGTTGCCCTCCAATCACTTTTGACCATTAAAAGGGCAGCAAAACTTGCATTGTCCAATCGAATGAATTCCTTTCGAAGTTTCTACGACAACTCCTTCTATATGAAGTGTCATGGTCTAAAAAAAAATAATAATAAATTGTGCCAACATCGCTGTTTACTTAAGCAGCGCTATTTCACCACCTCTGGCTCAGAATGTCGCGAAGAGTCAAAATATTTGGAATTTAGAAGATAGAAAACTGTCCTTTTCTGTGAACTGTTTCTTCCTCTGTAAAACGATCTCACAATATCATTTATTTAAAAAATTTGGTGCTTGAATCTATGCTATTTGCTCGATAATATTGAAAGAGCTACAACAGATTTAGTTTGTTTAGGATTTTGCATACTAAAAGCCAGGGGGAAAATATCTTCAACCGCTATTTTATTTTTTTAGCACAGTTGAAAACTTTAGCTCAGATCAACGATTTTAAGTTAAGAATATTTTTAAGAAGCCGTGAGTTAAAAGTATATTCTTTAAACTTTTGTAACCAAGGCCATATTTTGCTTATTTTATTGCTCACTATTCAAATTTGGCGGTCAAACTAATGCAGAAGCAGTAAATTCGGTAAGCGAATAACTTATTTTAAGTCAGAAACAGATCTTACTTTCTTATTTTAAATTGGGCCGATTTGGTGAAACAACGAAAATGCAAATTTAACGAATTTCACATTTTACCATATCCGTTTCGGAAAATTCACTTGGATTTCGGAAGGAAGAGAGGAATAAGATTAAATTTTTAACGCGAAATTCAGCCAAATCCTTAACTTTTTTTCAAATTTGGGGTACATTTTCAGATTTGGATTCTTTTTAGTACATTTAACAAATAGACATATCGCAACAAAATTGCTATCGCTGAAATTAGAAATTTTACTAACGAATTTTGGAACTTCAGTACCGAATCTTGGAATTTTGGATATTAGTCCAAATTTCACCGAATCTAAAAAGTATTGGTTGCTGTCCCCTTCCTATTGCGAAGCCCCTCTCTGTTACAATAGAGACAGAAAGCACAATCAACTTGCATTTACATGCATTATAGCTTCCATTGCTCTTTTCCTAGTTAAGGCATCCAAACTAAGTATAATCTATATTCTATGAGGTATTTTCAAAAAGTAGTTATCTGTTGTTTTCTTCCTTCCTTTTCTCTCAAGCGAACTGAGCCCAAACTTCTTCTGTGTTCTGCTGCCCCAAAAGAGGAAAAGCTGTTTCACTGTTGTGACGCATGCTGGGTTGAAAGGTGTGATACCGTGATTGCTGGGTTGTACTGAGTACAACAAAAGGTAACACGAAAATACAAACACGGAGGAAAGTGAACGCTGAACGCTTATTGAAAAGCAAGAGACTAAAAAGTCTGAAAAAAAGATTTTTTACCCTACATATTTTGAATCTATTTGCTTGTGTCGCGTTTTCCTCGAATTAACATGTGTCATTCCGTAATACAAGCTCTCGGAATTCTAAAAGGCTTTAACAGATTTGTCTGTTTATTCGAGTTTAAACCATATGCCACTTGGTATGTTTTGAATAGATTTGAAACTCCTCCTTAATGAAAAAAACTGGCGTCAGTCTGCGACGCACCTATTGGGACTGATTTGGCACAATTAATTTAGGAGCATCGTCGGAGCCCTGTTAGAACGATTTGATATTAACGAATGTCAAAATTAGTGAAACTAAGCACAAAATCTAAAGTCTTATTCTACTCTCCAATTCAATTCAAGCACCAAAAAGTGTCTAAAATGTTCGAAATGCCCTTCCTTGGTGACTAATTAATTGTAGAAAATTTGAAAAATCCTGGAAAGGGGGAATTTCACTGTTTCGTCCAGTGAAAATACAAAACCGCACTTTATTACATCATTCCTTGCTTATAGTTTAATCCTGAACCTCCAAAGCTTAGCCATAAAGCTGTATTGTTGATTTGTTGCGATGAGAGTAAAGTGCGACAAAGCAAACTATGCTACTAGAAAGCTTGTAAAAAACATAGCGTTCGTATTTAATTTTCGACTAGGGGTGTTAGTTACGACCTTTTTGCTATTAATCGGTGACTGGGATTTCTTTAATTAGAAGCAATGGAGTTCCGCAATCAATTTTTAGGGGGGTAAAATGTGTGTTTCAAAACATAGGGATGGCAGATGGGTGTTTTTTTCTTTGAAATGAAAATACAAAAGAGTATTTTTCAATGAAAATATTAAAATATATTTTTCAAAATATAGAATGAGAATTAGGGGATAAATCTCCCCATCTGGTGCCACAGAGTCACTAACATCAGTCTTCAAAGCTAACAGTGGTTAGACATTTCTTAAGTAGGCCTATCACACTGGTTTACCAAAAACCCGTTAGACTGTGAATTTGTTTCTGGTTGGTGGTTAACTTTAAGCTGACTTCACAGACACTTTTACATTCTTCCTTTAAGTAGTAAAACTACAGAATACCAGCGTGAAATGGTTACTGCCTATAGGTCATAGACAAAAAGTATATGATATAAATGTGTAAATGCCCTATCTTCCGATCATAGGCAGCGCGCTAGCGCTGCCTAAGTAAAGAACGATGTGGGCACAATGTGTTTTTTCTCCACCCGGGCACTTCGTATCGAAGGAGTTGTCGTAGAAACTTCGAAAAGGGCTCATTCTATTGGAAATTGGAGTGGCTAGTGCCCTTTTTAATATACGAAAGTGATTGGAGGACAACTAGCCCCCCCTCCCACGCCCGGCATTCCCCCAAACACATCCAATCAAATTTTTTAGATAGCCATTTTGTTCAGCGTAGTTGATTTCCAGATAGAAAATATGTTTTTTAAGAGGACACTCCCCCAGCTAATTCCCAATGCTAATTCCCAATAAGGCATCTCAGCAGTATCCCAAGAATGACTGAGGGTATTCTGTTCAAACTTTTGGGGCTGCTTCTGCTCTTAAAATTTAACCAAATAAAAATAGCGTAAGTGTATCCAAGCTATCAAAGAAAGTAAATATATTTTTTTGCGAATGGTATCAAGTTTTCGATTTCAGGTCAACTAAAGGAGGTATGAAACTAAATTAAACACCACTATTTGGGTCCAGATTTTTAAGAGGGTTTATGTTCTTAAAAATTGCTGAAAATTTTTCTCCAGCATACAAATAGCAGGCCAAACTATAAATTCTTAAAAAAAGAAAAGATTTAAAGTATTATTTTCTTTTTCTCCGAAAAGAATATGTCAATATAAAACAAATAGAAATTAATTAAAAACAAACCTTTTTCCACAAAATAAGTGTTTCCAAGAAAAGTGAAAATTTCCATTAAACGAAAAATGAGCAAAAATAAAATCAAATAATCTACCAAGCGTGAAACTACCATAAATCAGAATCGATAAATAAATGAAACCCAAAACGAGCAGAAATTACAATAAATAACCGAGTCCAACTCAAAACGAGCAGAAATTAACATAAGTTGGGCTCAAAACCCCTATGCCTTCCCAAGGCCAGAACATAATTTGCACTTTACTGAAAAAAATATAAATGTTTATACTTTTATAACTTTAATAAATCAAATAATATTAAGATTTTGATTACTAAATATCAGTAAATGTATTTTAAACTGACAATGCACATTCATTTGTATTTTTTTCATTAAAGTGAAAATTATTTTCTGGCCTTGGGAAGGCATAGGGGTTTTGAGCCCAACTTATGTTAATTTCTGCTCGTTTTGAGTTTGAATCGGTTATTTATTGTAATTACTGCTCGTTTTGGGTTTCATTTATTTATCGATGCTGATTTGTGGTAGTTTCACGCTTGGCATATTATTTGATTTTTATTTTTGCTCATTTTTTGTTTAATGCAATTCTTTACTTTTCTTTGAAAAACTTGTTTTTTGGCAAAAGTTTTTTTAATTAATGTTAAAAAAGGGTCGGGTGTCCGGGTGTCTTTTGGCTATCTGCAATGACGTTAATGCGTGCGAGAAGCCTGAGAAACTGAGGATAGGCAAACACAAGCACCAAATTGATTGGCACCATAAGACTTTTTCGTTTGGACTTCTGTATTACGTGCATTATGTTTGTGCTATAGATCGACAACAGTTTTTTGACATCTATGCCTTTCACCCGTTCATATAACACGACAAGTTTCATGGCAGCGCTGTCTTTATCAGTTATGACAACACCGACCCCATGACGCATTCAGTCATATTAGTCATCTGTAATTATTCTGGATAAGACAAAAAAAGTGGACAAATTGTTAAAATTAAAGTTTTAAGTCATGTCAAGGCCTAGAGATTCCAAAGAAGAAATGAGGAAACGATTAACTCTGGATTTATCAACAGCCAATTCCAAGCGTGCCAGGTTTGATGCTGTTTTGTCTTCACCTGACCTTAAAATGCTTAAACTTGCATCCCCTGAGCTAGAAAGACTTATCATGCAACAAAACATGCATAATACAGAAACACCAACACCTAGCTTGTACCCATCAAAGCCAATTTTGCATCAAGATCATGAACAAACAAACTATGCCAAGACAAGAATGGCTGAACACTTTGAATTTAATAATACAAACAGTAACTGTAGCACCACAAGCAGCTTTACTGGGAATAGTGAAAATTCTGACAGTGATAGTGGGCGAGATTCTAAAAGCAACTTTTATAATATTATGGTGAAAGAAGAGCCTGGGATAAATTCAGGCACAAGCATTTCATCTTCTCCTGCACCAACTTCTCCTCTTGGACCAATTGATATGGAAAATCAAGAAAAAATTAAGCTTGAAAGAAAAAGACAAAGAAATCGAATTGCTGCTTCAAAATGCAGGAAGAGAAAGTTAGAAAGAATTGCTCGCCTTGAAGAAAAGGTAAAGCAGATTAAGACAGAAAATGCTGAGCTCTCTATTTTTGCAAAACGTCTAAGAGATGATGTTGAGTCATTAAAACAAGAAGTTCAGGAGCACATAAATAATGGCTGCCAAATTGCATCAGCTTATTACAGGTCAGAAAATGGTGCTTATTAAACTTCTAATGCATGATATGTTTTACCTTAGCTTTTACTGTTGCTAATTTTGAAATATTCTACTTGTTATAATATTATAATGTTGTAAGTTTAAGTTTCTTGTATTTTGTCATTTATCCTATTGCTGTCACACAACACTTTAATAAAGTATAATGAGTATTAGTGTGTTCTTATAAACATAAGTCAGTCAGGTCAGAAATTAATTATAGAACAGATGGACAATTTTGTTGAAATTCCAGAGGGGGGGAAGTTGGAGATAATTTTTCCAAGTCAAGCAAAAACTGAAAAGTGAGCCATATAGTACAATAAAGGCAAAGATTTGCTAAGGAAAACTGATCCATTTCATTGGATGCTTGAATTATGCAGGCTAAATCTCAGCTAGAGGACACAAAATGAGGTCTGGGGGGAGTTGCACCCTTCCCCATAGCAAAGTATGTCCCTGATAAAGAAGAGAGACTTACACCAATAAGGCTATTGGTGTTCTCATAGTTTGTGTTTTTATATGCCACCTGTTCAGCAGAGCTTATTGCAAGTAATTGCAATAACTTATTGAACAAGCATGATTCTTGTGCTCTGTTGAACATATTTTTAACATCAAAATGAATATTGTACAAAAAATCTTGCAAACCCATAAAACCTTTGAAGTTTACTGAAAATATGGCTTGCTTATCTAATAGATAAATATTCCAACAATTTTTTATCTGTCAAAAAACAAATTGTAGCTTATTGAGCTCAGAAGGGCAATAAGGAAATAATTAACTACAGTGGGTTTTAATAAATGAATTTGAACACAATTTAAAGTGCTTGTGTTTTATATAATACACACTCAAGAAGTGAAGTTTTGTGAATGCTAATGAAATGAAACAAAATATGATGAAAATAATGTACTTTAGTAACAGAATTATGAAAATTACCAAAAAGAATTATGGAAGGGGGGCTGCCCAGAGTGCATTATATTAAATATGTAACCTAACCAAAACACCAACTAAATATTTAATTTAAATATAGCTACTCTGTATTTTCTCGACAAGCCAAAGCTAATTGTCTGATATAGACAGCATGAAAAGTAGATAATGTCTCATCATTGCAATAGAAGTTCTCAAGTGTGTATTATATAATACACAAGTACCCAATTTAATAATTACAATTAGTTGATGAATTCCAAAAACCACAAAAATCAATTGCAACAAGCTTATTGAACACAGAGATGATCATTTGAGATAAGATGTGAAATTTTCTTTTCCCTCAAGAACTCTCTGGAGCTATTTCTTACAATGTATATGAACAATGACTGCTTGTAGTACAGAATATTGTGCTGACATTTTAAAGAATATTTAAAACAAAAGTAATGTTACCTTATGTTTCAAAACAGGAAATGCAACCAATTGAATGAGTAAAAGGGTGACACACAAGCCAATAGAAAGGCATTTTGTTGATTCAAGCTTGAAATTTGGAAAATATGGCTGACAAAACAAGTAGGGTTACAAAACAAGCAAATGGCATGGTGAATCCTTGAATCAAGTATGCAACTCTGAAAATATACTTGAAACAAGTCAATGAAAAGGCAAGTCCTTGACTCAAGCTTGTTTCAAGTCTGCAACATTGAAAATATACTTGAAAGAGCTTGCAAACAAGCCAATAGCATCAGTCAAAAATCCAAAAGTTATGTTTTAGAATTAATTAGTATAGGACCATCAAATGTAAAACAAAATTATGCATTTCATAGGCTACTTTCATGCATGTAAAAAAAGCAATACAAACTTTTAAAGTGGAAGGTTGTATTATTTAAGTGGAAAAATTTCTATGTTTTATTTTTGCTCATGAAAACATCTGAATTTAATGCTAAAGCTCTATTAAATGTTTGGTTTGTTAGATAAACTTTTTAGTAATTTGTCTAACAGCTTTCTGTTACCTTGCAAAACACAGTTTTTAGCTGAATAATTATTGTTAGGATACAATGCTAATGCATACAATGAATATTACTTAAAGAACTTAGTTACTGACCAGATTAATGTTATATTGTTTTAACCCACTGTTTGTAAAATTGAATAAGGAAAGAATCCTTCCTTTAAGATAAAATGCTTCCAATCTCATAGGTTAGACTAATCTCATTTAGATCTAAGACAAAGAACCTTAAGACTATAAATCCTTATGCTAAAGACAGAGCTTGCTACTTTTGCATTATTCCATTTTAGTTCTAACAAGAGTTTTTAATTTGGTTGAATTCAAGCATTCATTACAAGGGTTAATTTAAGCTTGCAAATTTGCCATGGATTTTGCTTGATTCAAGCAAAATTACAAAGAGTTAAAATAGCAAGGCTAGTTCAAGAAAAGACAAGCTTACATGAAAGATACGTGCTTTTGGGATTTTAATGGCCTCCATATAATTTGTTGCTACAATAATTCAATTATTTCAAAATTTCTATCCTTTTCCCTTTTTTCCATTTTTAATTTGTGAGCTACTTTTTGTATTTAGGCTTAGCTGGCAAAACTAACCAGTTTTTGAAGTAAGTTAGAGTTTTAAGGAGATGAAATGTCGGAAACATAATTGACCATCATTCAATGAATTAGCTCTTGGATCTTGATCACTTTTACAAAAATTATAGAAAATGCTTCAGATCATTCTCAGTATAGTCAGACACAGGAAAAGTACACTTATCTTCCAGAGTGATCTCGTTCCCTTTCTAAGTTTTCAAGTATTTTCCCAAGCATAACAGCAAGTATTTTCCCAGTATTTCCCAAATTTTCCCAAAATTTCACTAACAGAAGTGAGCAGTAAACTAGCAGTTCCAAGGTATTTTTGAACTGGTTTCACACCTAATCAAGATACTTAGGTCCGACAAAATGTAAGTATTGCCCTTTTCAACCTTTAACTAAAAATACTTTTACTACAGCATTTAAACATACTTTTACTAAATTATTGGAAAATACCATTTTTTGGTGTTTTCATTGGAAAAACTGTAAAACAACAAAATCGCGATTTCGAAAAAAATTTCGCCCTCCCCCTAATTTTCGTGAATTGGTGCCATGGTTCTTTGGTAAAATGGATAGAAATATTGTTTATTCAAAATAAATCCCTTTGAGGTGCATAGGGTAAAGGAACCACTTTCTGACAAAGTTTTTTTTTTATTGTTTTTAAGAAAGCAATTGAGCTCAGAGGCTCCAATTTGAGGGGGTTTAAATATAGGCTACTTTTTTTGGTATTTGATAGAAAAATACCTTTTTTTTTGCATTTTCATTGGAAAAAAACAGCAATAAAATTGTACCCTGTAGATTGTGAAAAATATATTTTGCCCTCACTCCTCCAACTTGCTTTTTCGTGAATTGGTGTTTAAGGTTTAGCTAGGTAAATGAAGATATTTGTAGGAATTGTTCTTTGACCTTATTACAGAAATTAATAACCAACATTAAAAGTTGTGCTAATTTTCAGCATTAGCCATCAACTGCCAAAGAAATATGTAGCCTAAATTCTCAAATGTCCATATTATGACTGATCACTGCAGTCCCAGGAATGGCAATACTATTACCATATCTGGGACTAAGGGAGGGTTCCTACTAATATTGGCAAAGAGAATCCCTACTCCCTTCCCAGAAAAAAGGTTCCCCAAAATTGCACCTTTTACTTATTTTTGACTCTCAGAACCTATCCCCCAATCCTGACCTCTTCTCCACAAGGGTTGCACAGAAAATTGTGACCCTTAGCTCTTCCTGAAATATAAAAACTTTGCAGACCTTGGTGATAAAAATATATGATAAAGTTCTATTTGAAAGTTCTAGCTTTTCACTGTCTTGGAAAGTAGTTGAGTTAGGTAGATGAAATTCTTAGAAATGAATCCATTGCTTAATATATAGAATGGGAAGGTGTTTCTAAGCTGCTATCTTTACTCTTTCCGTAGTTCTAGGGCCTAGAAGATTGCATTGTGTCTGTTGACTTTCACCATGCACTAATGGCGAATGTTGAGTATTTCTGAGATTCTAACCTAATTTTTAACCCGTTTCTGATATCTATTTATTAACTAACCAGTCACCTTCAGACCTTGTATAAGACTGACTAAGCTGACTGGTCAAAAAACACGTAGTCGCTTGGTGTATGTCCGAAATATTTGTTAAATATCCTTATTTCGGACTAACAGTGGTGAATGTCGACATTTACCAGATTCTGGTCTTTCACGATAACATATATATTTATATACATTTAATCCACACTAAGACCATGAAGCTCATTGACAAATAAGTAGTTTTATGAGAAAATCGCTGAAGCTTTCTTCAAGGCATTTTCTGACTCATGGAAGGAATAATAATCTAATTATCCTCCCCCCCCCCCTAAAAAAAAATAGGGCTAGCCTACCCGGATCAAAAAATTCTAGCCAGTGCCCGTGAAGTTGGTAGCAGTTTCATGACCAAAAAGTGGGCATATTAATGGACAGGAAAAGAGTTAAGCGGCCTTTACACTACGTACGTACTTTTCTCTGCTAAGTGGTTAAGTTACGTTACGTTAAGTACAACATTTCACTCTTAAATAAATCCTTGACACAAGGCTAAACTAATTTCCATAAAACCATAGTAATTATCGCTTAAAATCAACTCAATCATCACAAGCAAACTATTAAAAACAAAAGAATGTGGAATGGAGATGCAGATTCAAGCTCCGACCAAGCATGATATGCTTTCTAAGAAAAGTTAATTAATTAATTTTCAAAATCTTTTAATTGCCGCCCAGAGCTTACATTTTGTTGCTGCTATTTTGACTTTAACGTACAATTCTATGTAGAGCTCGAGTCTACTTGGCAGTGCTTACGTTACGGAATAAATTGGTCAGTAACGTAAGCTAAAGTCTAAAGTTACGCTAGTGTGAAAGGTCCTGCAGTGTAGTGTGAAAGCGCCCTTATTTTGCTTAAAACATGTTTTGGCTTCGTAAAATGTGCATATTCCAAAAGACGTTTGCTTCGTGGACTAACATTGACGAGAGCTAAAAAAAAAAAAAAAAAAAAAAAATAAATAAAAAAAATAAAAAAAATAAAATAAAATTAAAGCAATCCTGATAACAAAAAACAATTCTTAGAGATTCATTAGAATGACCATAACTAGAAGATTCACGGACAACGCGAGCGAAGGATTATGCTCTGTTTTTTTTTATGACGATTAATTAAGAAAACAGGTTTTTTAACTGAAAGTAAGGAGCAACATTATAACTTAAACGAACAGAAATTATTCCGTATATAAAAGGGGCTGCCCCCTCCTCGACGCCTCGCTCTCTGCGCTAAAGTTTTTTTTGTTTTAAAAATAGCGTGGTGAGAAAGAGTCTAACTTTAGCGTAAAGAGCGAGGCGTTGAGGAGGGGACGCATCCGTGATCTTTCTTCTAGCAAAAATACAAAAATCCACATTTTTGCAGATAGGAGCTTGAAACCTCTACAGTAGGGTTCTTTGATACGCTCAATCTGATGGTGTGATTTACATTAAGGTTCTATAACTTTTAGGGGGTGTGTCCCCCTTTTTTCGAAAATCAGGCAAATTTTCTCAAATTTGATGGGTAAGACTAAACTTAATGAAATTTATATTTTTGAAATCAGCATTAAAATCTAATTCTTTTGATGTATCTATTGGTATCAAAATACCGTTTTTTAGAGTTTCGGTTACTATTGAGCCGGGTCGCTCCTTACTTACAGTTCGTTACCACGAACTGTTTGATATGTTTATGTTTGAATTCATTATGAGTTTTGTGGGATAAACAAAGAAATATCTTGGTCGCCCTTTTCTTAGTGGTTTACTTTAAGCAGATATGGGTAATGGGGGTTAGAAGAGAGGGTTTTATTGCAGATCCTATCTGCTTACGCCTAGCGAATCCAAATTATTTTCACGGTACCACTACTCACTAATCCTTTGAGGGAGAAAGAGATTCTTGAATTCAAACACCATTTTAAAAAGTTGAAATTTACGCAAAAGCAACCGAAATCAAATAGACTAGAGGACAAATTACGCACAGTAACTCATAAAGCATAAATTGAAAACCCAAAATGTTATAGAACAAAGAGAAACATAGACACGAGTTTGACTTTTGTTTAAATGCTTTGATGCGTGGTTTTCTGGAACTTTACTGGGGAATCCTAGGATATGGCTTAGGAAAGACTCTTATATACACAGGGCTGCCGACAGGGAGGACAAGAGGAACGAAAAGGAGGATCCCGGGCTGAGACTTACGAGGATTTATTTTTTAGCTTGACACATTCGTGGGATTTTTGCATGATATATTAGTGAAAAGGTAAGTGAAAACTGCAGCCAAATAAAATTGGTAATTGTGTTCCTGAGTTATCTTATAAATAAAATTTAAAGAATTGACACGGAAAGGGTTAAGGCCAAGCATTCAAGCTAAGGGAAGCCTTTGGATCTAACCCGAAACCTCTGAGTGTTTGGGCTTTTCCTATTAATTTTATATATCTCATATAATCTGCCTGTTATTTGATTTTTGTCAAAATTATGGCCTCCTAAAATGTCGCCTACCCCCTCAAAGTGGTTTGTGCGTTCATATCTGACCAAGCATGTACGTACATATGGGACTATTTACCCCTTCCTAAATCTAGAAAATGCCACGATTTCCCGTGGTTTACTCTCATTTTTACATAATTAGTCTTTATTTTTTCGAAATCTTTAGTAGATGATTTCTTACATTTTCAAAACAGTTTATATATTTTTGGATTTGAAACTAGAAATTTTCGATCCCCCCCCCCCCGTGATCCCAAAACTACGAGTAATCTCTGTATTTCCATAGAATAAAGGTAACTGATATTCCATATGGTTCATTCATGTTCATTTTTTAATGGCTGCTCATTACATAACCCAGGAGTTTCAGATCTATCCCTCTCTGGAAGAGACTAAACTTAAGTTAGATATTTTCACGTCCCAGTTATTGCTATTTTTCTTCGTATTTCCTGTAAATATATTTCACCCGAAATCTTGTGAATTTTACGCTCTTTCAAATTATATATTTTATGGTCTAAATAATTCGCACATTCTTTGTTTTTAATCGTAGTTATGGCCTCAAAATATCTCCGCGTTAAAAAAACTTCTTCCACCCAAATCTGACCAAGTATTTATATAGAGAATTTATGTTCCATCCCTAAATTTAAGAAATTGTATGGTTTCCCGCATTTTCTATGTAATTAGCCTGTTTTTCCTTTTCAGCCCCCAATCCCCATTTCAAATTTGAGCCCTCTAAAATAAATTCCTGCATACGCTCCTTATACGCATAACAGTTAAAATACATATTCAAATGCAGAAATTTTAACAAAACTCTATGCAACAAGATATCTCTGTGCAGTAAGTATGGCCTAAAAAGGAGTAAAATAGGGTTCAACTTCTTGTGGTCCATGATTTGAGACTAAGGAGCCTCCAGGCTCTGGTAAATTTATATTCATCAATATTCTAATTATTTCGTAAAATGAGATAATGCATAATCAAGTACTGTAAAGCAGTTTTCGAAGTTTTCTTGTACGTAGCGTTAGATGTCCAGATAGAGTTATGTGTAGCGTTGTCGAGCTATTCATTTAATGTAGCGTAGATAGAAAGTAGTATGCCATATAGACAGCAAAATAAAAAAAAATGTAGGACTCAAAAGTATGACTCAAAAATGTATGACTCAAAAATGTATGACTCAAAACTGAGTCAAAAGTATGACTCATTTTTAATGCAAACTGATGATTCCACATCCAGGGAGGGGGAACCCCTTCCAAAATCTCTAGTAGATAATTTCTTCTAAATTCAACATAATTTATACATTTCTTTTAAATGCAAGATTTTCAAATTCAATATATTCTATTTGGTAACGGTCCAGTTTATCCCCTCTTCTGCTAAATACTAAAAGTAGACACTACAATAACGCAATCCTTATTTGTTTATTTACTGGATTTTTAGAGGCGCTTCCATTTTAACTGCATCCATCTTTAACGCCTGAATATAACCATGGGCTAAATAAAATAGTTTACTCTTTATTTTCAAGTTGGCATCATTTGGCGTTATGAACCAACTGTTAATGAGAAATTAGTACAAAAAAATTACTAACAAAAAACTCAGCAACAACTATGGAAACTAGGGTGAGGGCTGGGATGCAATTTTACCGGAAGCCAATCTGAAAATCCAATAGCCTATATAGAAATTTTCTTGATGTAACGATTTTGTTATTATAGTGTGTTGTTCAAAAGAAGGGGGATTTTCTACCAAGATTACCAACTTTTGTATTCGTTTTTGATTTAATTGCATTCTATTTATTGAATTTTATAGAATCGCTTTCAGTTTAACAGCATACTAGTCCCTCTCCGATGACTCTTGCCAATGCCCGTATTTGGCCCAATACCATATACAAAAGGTCGCTGATTTTGTTGATTTGCCCTTTTTTACTTATAGCTCACCGATAGTGGGTCTGCAATGTCAAATTAAATAAAAAAAAGTTTTTTTCAACTGAAAGTAAGGAGCAATATTAAAACTTAAAACTAACATAAATTATACTGAATATGAGGGGGGCTGCCCCTTCCTCATCCCCCGTTCTTTACGCTAAAGTCAAATTTAGAAAAAAACTTCTCGTCCAAAATCAACGTCCTTTTGTTTGAGTAGTCTTTGCGAAAAAATCAGAAAAAAAAACCAAACTCTAACGTAAAGAGCGAGGATTGAGGAAGGGGCAGCCCCCTAATATACAAAATAATTTCTTTTTGTCTTAAGTTTTAATGTTGCTCTTTACTTTCAGTTTGAAAAACTTTTTTGTTTAATTTCTGACCGTTCTTAAAATCATGCCAGGAATTTGTTTCCCCCCATTTAACATTTCTTTTGGAAAATTCCCCCCGAAAACTTTCCTCCCCACGGTAAGTTCTCCATGTGGAAAATACTGTAGGTTGTGTGATTCCTGAATTATCTTATTGTATCTGAATTACCCTTATTGTATAACTACCTGCCTTAGGATGATAGACTATCCTCAAGAAGTGCCTGAAAAAGTTATGCCAGTTTTGCCTCTCACAGAGACGAAGTCCGACAGAGACAACACATCAGTTTTGCCTTTACTCTAATTATGCTCTCAAGTCTTTCATCAGTTTGATCCAGTTGATTCAAAAATCGAAACAATGGTAATTCCTGGGGCTGTAGTGTTCCCCAAAGGCATAGTTCTTGGACCTTTCAATTATGGAAAGCTTGAAACCTTTGCAGTAGGATTCTCTGATACGCTGAAGCTGAAAGTGTGATTTTTATTAAGATTCCTTGATTTTTGGGGGTTGTTTCTTCCCTTTTTCGAAGAACAGGCAATTTTTTTCCAGACTCGTAGCTTTTGATAGGTAACACTAAACTTAATGATCTTATATATTTGGAATCGGCACAATAAGCCGATTCTTTTAATGTATCTTTTGATTTCAAAATTCCGTTTTTTAGAGTTTTGGTCACTATTGGGCTCAGTCGCTCATTACTTACAGTTCTTTCCCACGAACTGTTTGATAAAGCTAATTTACAAAGAGGCTACAAAATCTGCAAATCTCAGCATATAGCTTACCTATATATCCAGGAATTAGAGAAGCGGGTGGGGCTTGGATGCTGTTAAACTGAAAGTGACCCTGAAAATCCATTGAATATAGATTTCCTGAATGTCCTAAGAATCCTGTTATTGCAGTGTTTAGTTTACAATTTACAACAGAGGATGAACTACACTGTTTTTTTTTTCACGAAATAACAAATATTAGTCAAGCGTTTATTTTTTTTTGTTCGATTTGAGGATGCTGTGCATGGGGACATGGAGAGTGGGGGTAAGAGAAGTGTTTTGTTCCGGGTCCGGTCATGGCTCTACGCGGCCTATATATGTACATATATTAGAAGAAAGAACACATGACTCTTTATCTACCAAAAAGCTCGCTTTGCGGGATTTTTGATGGCACTCGCTTCGCTTGGGAAAGATCTTAAGGAGCTTGGACCTTCGGTCTTACCGAATGAGCCGCAATGAGGACATGTTTTTAGCGTTGCCAGAATGTGAAACACACCACTAGATCGAAGGTTGCAATGAAATGATTCACTCATAAAATTTCAGGAAAAAGTGCAAAATCGACTGGAAGTAAAGCTAGGATTTCGTTGGAAAAGCGGTGCTATTACCTAGCAGCCATACTGTAGAGCAGAGTGATGTCATCAAAACGTTTTCTATACGAACCATCAGGGTAGGTTTCCCAGAGAACGTCACGCGTCACCGTAACGCCAAATAGCGGTAGTGTCAGTTGCATGACGACAGTCATAGTGGCTATAAACAGTTGTGGGACGTTTTCGGGTGTAGCGGTGACCACTTTGTTTAAAACGATGAGTGGAAACGTGACTTGAGCGAGTGAAAATGACAAAAAGTTAATTTATTTTGTAAAACATTATGAAGAATCATACAATATTTAATCAAAAGAGTATAGAGAAGCACAGTTGAAGCAATATTTGTGAGACAATATCTAAAATTAGAAATGCACCCCCAATATCACGATTTTCAAGCATCATACTCTTTCAAACGTTTTTTTCGTCTTCTGATGACTCTTCATCATCCAAATATTCTAATGATGCTATGTGCGAATCTTCCATTTTCCACCAGACACAACGCTCGATTGAGCACTAAGTGACTACGATTGTACACCGTCAAGGAAACCACAGGTTGGCCACTCTAAAGACGGCCGTCATTAACAACTGCCGTATGACGGCCGCAAGATTACGGCACCGCTGTTCTTGGAAACCATAGCTTAAACCATGCTGATAAAAAAACTTCCGAAGGATGAAGATGAAAAAGTATACGGTATATCCATGAGAGATCTGAAACAAAACCAAAAATAGAAGGGTTTATTTCTATTAGCAAATTAGTCGCTTTACCATAGATTGTATACGAAGTAGTGGGGAGATTATGACAATACTAAAAAGTCACATCGTTCTTTACTAAGCGCTCCTACTGGGTACACTTGATCCGGGCTATGGAACGAAAATATAATGAAAAAGTCGATAGCAATACCACAGGACAATAAGAAATATATTATTGAGTTTTAGTGATTGTAGAAATATGGATGACTTCACAATCCATACTGGCGGTACTTTTATCCGTTTCAAGGCCCTTCAGCTGGAAGTGCAGTGGGGGAATACACGTATATACGAAGCCTCTGTTTTAAACTGGCAACTTGCATTATTTTGGGTCATTTCTCCTGGGGCTGCACGGATCATGCCCATCATGAGACCAATGTTTTATACCTTTCAACCGGTCTAATTAAAATACAAATACCTAAAACTGCATTAAATCTTATGCATTTCATGTCCCGCGTTTATTCAATCCTTGATATTTGGACCGTTTTGATCCACAGTATTATCTTGAAATTTTGATACGGTGCCGCGTGGAGCAGTAGAGGTGTACATGGCCTATTGGCGTTTAACAAGTGCTAATCTGCTCGCCCTTAAAAAAGGCACTAGAACCCAAAATTTGCGATCAAATGAGCTCTTTCCAAATTTTCAATGGTTAAAATATCACTCTCAGAGGCCCATTAATTTACCTTTCGACCATTCAGATTAAAATTACTATCTTGAAATTTTGATCCCATGTCGCCTAGGGCTGCAGGTGCACATGTGGAGTTGAAGAGCTGGAAGGTTAACCTATCATCGGTATTGATCCCCTTAAAAAGGATACTTCGAATTTTGTGCTTGTGACCGGATGGGTCCTTGTAAAAATTTTTAAGACCATCTATTCTACATGACGAGGCCAGAAAAAAAACAACAAACGAACCAAAAATATGAAAGACTTGGCTTACTAAGTCAATGCTGTTGCGTTGACTAGGTGCTGATTTTACTTTTTTTTCTTCGCCTTCTTAACGCAGTAACAATAGTCGTAAGAAGATGTAAAAACCACTTTACTCGAAATAATTAATAATCAATTCCAATAACATTATCAAACCATAGAAAATAGCAAGTATTGGTTTAGACATCTACTTGATTCTCCACTGTTTCATTCGTCTGACTGAAAGAAGAAAACTTATCTCATTTTTACATATTGTTTAACTGCAATTCCGTATCTTATTTAACGACTCAATCGCATAAAAAGTGCATGTTTGCATTGAGATGACGAAGCTGGAAGATATTTATCATAAAAATCAGCTATAAACTCTTCTATCTTGAAGCAAAACTTCTGATACAAAAATACAGCAGGATTCGTTGCTTCTACATGGAGGGTAATGTCCTTTCCAAGTGATGTCTGAAAGAGAAAGAAAGTAGTTAAAGATTTACAAGAGTGCCCACAAGGGAACAGCTGCTTTATTCCCAGTAATATTCGAAACACAAGTATTTCCTGAAAAAAAACTTTCCATCCCGCTGAAAAAATATATGCTGCGTTTCCGTCTGAAAATATATGCGGATCCCTTTATAAGTTATATAATTCATAGTTAAAAGAAGAAAGAAAGACTAAAACATATGAAAGAAAGCATCCAAGAGCTTATCGCATATACAATAGTTTGTACTCTTATAAACTAAAGCGTTATATAAAAGGTGCTTTTTTTAGATAATGGCATTGATTCTTACAAAAATAGGAAACATATGCGTTCCTAACATAGCCATCCTACAAACTTACTTTTGACACAATTTATCCGTCGCAACCGTCTATGTCTCTTTAAATTTCTGTCTAAGGTTACCATATGGGTCTTCTCCGTAAGCCAGTTATTACACAGAATAAATTTAAAAAGCACAAAGTTTTTTTGAGGGAAGAAAAGAGCGAAGTTGAAACTTAAAACGGACAAAAATTATTACTTCACAGCCTATCTAATATATATCAATAAAACTAGTACAAATAAACCAACTAATTATGTTTCCCTATGTTTCTAGGATTTTAGAAAACTAGCGCTTTACTGAAAACACACAATCCAAGTATAAAAAACAGGAATATTGATTTGGGAGTCAAAAGTGAGTACGTAGCCTGACAACAAAAAATTAATCTATAAAGCTTTTCATTGTCTTAAATCTGTTGTGACACCAGTAACTTTCAGTATACAATTAAAATTTTCTTAAAAACATAAGCGTAAAATTAATTTTTTTTTTTTTTTTAACCGCAAAGTCATTAAACGGCATACAGAAATTTTGGATTGATTTATCAGGTAGCATTTTGGTCTCGCTAGCTATAATACCAATAGTGAGTAATATACAATCTTAAATTGTAAGAAATATGCTTTAGTATTAGGGTAAACGTACCGATGATCCGACAGTGAAATTTGAGAACCCCTGTCGAAATTTTCCTTCAAAACGGAAAAACTCTGCTTAGCCTTGACTTGGAGCGACATCTCTTGAAGCCTTTTTTGTATTCCAACGATAGGAAGCGTTGACACAATTTTCGGTATACCCAGATAATAAAAGAACATATAATTCAGTCAGTTTCCCGTTTTCGACAAGAAAGGAGCTCTCGATAATTTTTCAGGCATTCAATGTTCAAACTGCTGTTACTTGGTTATTTATTGCAAAAAAAATTGGGATTTGCACACATGCATCCAGATACATCTGATTTTATCTGAATTCTAGTCAAATTAACTTTTTCTTGCTAAAATTAAATTAAAATGGCAACAAATATTATATTGTCGAAACTAAATTCCAAGTGTCGAAAATTCTTGTTTAATGTAGTGGAATACCAGACGCAGTAAAAATGTTCCTTTAATCAAATTCAAACATTGATAATGGCTTCTATAAATAGATTTATTTCTTTTCCGAATATCTTGTAGTAACCTTGTCGCAATTTTCGACAGACAGATACAGGCCCTGTCGAAATATAGGTGACTCTGTCGAAACTTCACTGAACATGTAAAACAAATGAGAAATAGTTGGTGTCGAAAGTCCAGGGTCCACTGAACGAAAATAAACCTGTCGAATTCATGAGTGCCCGCTACTGCCAAAAATTGCAGAGCTTCACATGCAAGTCATTTTTTCCTGTCCTTAGCACTTATCAATGAAACTAAAAAAAAAATTTCTCAAATTTGGGTCAGACCTTGAACCGCAGCTTGACAAATACTATACTGTTTTCTTTAGTGACAAAAAAAAGTGAGGTGCCATGTTTTGTCGGTAGAATTCTGGACTTTCCTGAAAAGGACAGTCCAAACTAAAAATTTTCAAGTGGATTAGAATCACACATCGAACTTTGAAATGGCCAAATGTTGATCACATTTACAGTGTCAACAATGAACAAATCTTTGCTGAGCCGTTAAAACTGACAGGAAGTGGGCCATTCCAGATAGCATTTGGAGATGCTATTCTTGTGGCATATATGCAACACTTAGAAAAAAGAAGATTTATGTGATCTAGGTAAAAATATTGCACTCCTTATGATTAGCTGATTTTGTTAAAACTAAATACTACATATTTGAAACAATTTTCTTGGCTTTATAACTTCTACTTTTTGGATAGTTTTTTATACTTTTATACAATAAATGAAGATGAAGAAAAACAAAGAAACAAGAATTTACATGTCAAATACACCATGTTCCGCCCACAGGTAGTCCCCAATTCTTTCGTCATATGTCGAATTGGGTTCCGACTTGCGTTGAAAACAGGTAACTTTTTTTGTGTCGTATTTTTAGGTGAAAATGCTCTAATTTCGGAAAATCGGAGTTTTGTACCCTTTTCAGATTAAACTTCAAAATTTCTCATCAAACAATTAAATTCCTAGATATTTTTTCTATATACTGAAACCCTTTTCAAACCAAAAGTCTTTAAATTAGGACTTCTGGAGTATTAAAACTGTGTTTTTTTTGTACAAAAACTTTCGAATAATCGGTACCTTTACCGTACTGGAAATGAGTTTTAGTGATATATATTAGATAGGCTGTGAAGTAATAATTTTGTCCTTTTTAAGTTTGAACTTGGCTCTTTACAGTCTTTACTTCCCTCGGAAGAACTTTTTCAAATTAATCTTTACTCGCTTTTGATTAAAAATTAATGTAGAAACAACGCCGCCATGACCCTTTTTCTTATACGGAATAATTTCTGTTTGTTTTAAGTTTTAATATCACTCCCTACTTTCAGTTGAAAATTATTTTTTAATATAATTTATAATCATCACCGATCTAGGGGAGATAAGACACCTTTAGAAAATACTGCGGGAAACCTCGACAGCTACTAAAAACTTTCAGTTCATAAAAAAAATTTTATTATCCATACTTTACAAAACAATACATGTTTTCAGGTACGTTTGTTTTTCAATGAACAAAAAGCAGTTCTTACTCGGCCGACTTCGCCTGAAAAAGCTATAAAGAAGGGCTTTATAAATCGCCTACTGACTAGTAGAAACTAGAAGGCTACTGTGACAAAAGAGAGCTGTTTAAGGGCTTTAAAAAGCTTATTTTTATACCTAATCGTTTTTTATAAATACGACTTGATAAGATATTCCTATAAAGTGCACTTTCGATTGTTTCTCCCATTTGTTTTCATTTGAAAAACGTGCCTTTTCCAATGAAATGACCACAAAAAGGTGTTTTTCAAAAGCTAGGCAGGAGCAAAAAACTAAGGGGTCAAGGAGGTCCATTCCCCTCATTACCGCCGTTAGAACTAGCACACAGGCCTCACCGCAGAGTGAAGTTTGAAGGTTCAATTCAAAACTGTTGATGATTCAAGATTAATTTTTGGTCGATTTTTATTTGAAAGGTTTTTAGTTTTAGTAATTTTTATTTTGCAATAATCCTTTACTTTTAATATGAATAGACGATTTATGAAACTAACTAAGAGCGTTTGGAGGGGGAATATACGTAGAGGTTCTTATAAACGTCCAGTGAAGGGCTTTGGACCATAATTAATGAAACGGAACCTTTTATGCCTCCAAACTTTTCCACGTAAGAAGTGACACCAAAAGTGCTGTTTTTAGTGTTATATGGCACTTAAGGATGGTAGAATTGATAAAAAGCACATAGATATGAGTAATAGCTTTAAAACGAGCCTTCCCTAAAAATGTTTTTAAAAACGAGTGCAAAAAATTTTTAAAAATAGTGGATTATCTTAAAAGTAATAATAAGAAGGGACAAAACCGGGATTGAAAAAAAAAAAAAAAACCAAGCAAGAATCGAACGCAACATAATCTAATTTGAAGTCCATTGTTGTACCAACAGAACCAACCAAATGTAATTTATTGATGTTTGTAGGATTTTAATTGTGCAGCTTATTGGGGGGGGGGGTGACTGGGGAAGGAACATACGGGAGGTGTTCTTGCAAACCTCCAGTTAAGGGTTTTGGACCATAATTATTACAATGACGCCATATTATACTTCCAAGATTTTCTACTTAAGAAGTGGCACCAAAAGAGTTGTTTTCAGTGCTATATCTCACTTAAGAATGGTAAAATTGATAAAAAGCACGTAGATATGAGGAAAAGTTTTCAAATGCATCCCTCTAAAAAGTTCTGGTAGCTGTCTAGCCCCATCTTTTCCATTTGAGATATGGTGCCAAAAGTGCAGTTTTTAGTGCCATTTCAAACTTGTAGATGGTGGAATTTACAGGAAGAACATAGATACGAGCAATATCTTATATGATGTATTAAAAATCTATCTACGATGTCCTGGTAGCCCGCTAGCCCCACCCCTTAAGAAATGGCACAAAAAGGGTCATTTTTCCTGCCATATGGCTTGCAGATGGCGAAACCTATAAAAACCAAGTACATATGAGAAATATCTTTTGAATGAGATCTTAAGCATCTCTCTATGATGTTCAGGTAACTCGCTAGGCCTGTAAAAAAGAAGAAGAAAAAAGAAAGAACGGAAGAGGTCGGTGCTACCCATAAAAAAAAAAGTGATTTTCCTTGTTGTTCAAGGTGGCACGTAGAAATTGCATTAAATTTCTTTTCGCAATAAACCTTTACTTTTAAGACGAACCGAAAAAAAGTTTTAAGAGAAGAACAGTGCGGTTTTAGAAAAGGTAGAGGATGCATCGACCAAATTTTCACTTTTAGGTTAATAGTTGAGAAGTGCCCGAATTGTCAAACACCTTTGGTCCTTAGTTTTATAGATTATGAGCAAGCGTTCGATTCTGTTGATAGACGAGCCTTAGCAGAGGTTTTATCCTTGTATGGTATACGAGACAAATACATTAAAGTGATGAGTGCTGTGTACGAGAATAACACTGCTGCGGTTAAGGTAGGAAATGAGGCTAGCAGCTGGTTTTGTATTAAATAAGGAGTTAAGCAGGGTTGTGTTCTATCCCCCTTTATATGGATTATTTTGATGGACTTTGTACTAAGGAGCCCAGGAAAGGCAATGGGAGACCACGGAATAAAATGGGGAGGAAAAAGTCTCCTGGACTTAGATTATGCTGATGATTTAAGCATCCTAGAGGAAACTGTGAGCAAAATGAATGAACCTGTAGAGGTTTTGCGAGTTCAAGGTGCTAGATTAGGTTTGAAAATTAATGTTAAGAAGACTAAGTCACTAAGGCTAGGAATAAGTTAAGATGAAAAGGTGACGTTGGGTAATGAAAAGATTGATCAAGTGGGCAGCTTCACTTACCTTGGTAAGCATTATTAGTAAAGATGGTGGGAGCAGTGAAGATCTTAAAAGTAGAATAGCCAAGGCTCAGTGTGTTTTTTCACAATTAAAAAAAGTTTGGAAGAATAGAAAGATAAGTCTGTAAACCAAGATTATAATATTAGAAGCTACAGTGATGACAGTAGTCAAATATGGCTCTGACGCATGGGCGCTTCGAAAAGCGGAAGAAGATTTGCTAGATGTTTTCCAGAGAAATTGCTTAAGGATTGTTCTGGGTACCCGGCTGACTGACCATATTTCAAAAAGTAGGCTGTACAAAATATGTGGTTCAATACCGCTCTCTAGGGCTATAATGAAAGGAAGGCTGAGATGGCTAGGGCACGTTGTGCGGATGAAGGATGACAGATTGCCGAAGATTGTTCTTTTCGACCAACCGTCTAGTGCTAAACGGAAAGCAGATCGTCCTTGTCTCGGGTGGGAGGACGTCATAAAGGAAGATTTAAAGGAAATGGGAACTTCGCGGGAGGGTGTAAAAAGGGAGGCTTTGAATAAATTGGGATGGAGGAGGAGCTTGCGTAGCTGTGTTGGCCTAAGGCGGCTTGGTGCTGCGGTGAGTTGTTAGTAGTAGTAGTAGAAATAATAGTTACCATTCATGAAACAGTGTCAGATGACAATTTTTTTCCTAAAAAGTAACTAAAACCTAACTTTTAGTTACTATGGGACGTGGTTCGCTCTTTACTAGGTTGCATCTAATGCTGCAACCGTGACAAAGAGTTTATTGCAAATTCTCCCAACTAAGTAGTTCACATCGAAATCTGTGAAATCGAATAGATGGTAGTATTTGCAAAACCTAGAAAATATAAGCAATAGCATTTAATTGAGCCATGGAACATCTATCTACGATGGTGTGGTAGCCTGCTAATGTTGCAGTAGCTTACTGGTGAGCAGACAATTTTTGATACTTACTGAGGGGGCTGGGAGGAGGAGTGTTCTCGAGGGGTTCTTGTAAACCTCCAGTTAAGGGTTTTGGAACATAACTATTACAATGGTACCTGTTTTGTACTTCAGAGCTTTTTCACTTAAGAAGTGGCATTAAAAGTGTTGTTTTCAGTGCTATATCGCACTGACAGTGCTATATTTCAGTGCTATATTCCTAAAAAGAAAGTAGATATGAGCAATAGCTTTCAAACGAGCCATTTAACATCAGTTTGAAAAGTTCTGCAAGCCCACTAGCCCCAGCTTCTCCACTTGAGAGATGGCACTAAAAGTGCCGTTTTAGTGCCATTTGGAACTTGCAGATGGAGTAATTTATAGGAAGAACGTAGATATGAGCAACATCTTTCGTATAAGCTATTAAAAATCTGTCTACGATGTTCTGGTAGCCCGCTAGACCCACCCCTTGAGAAATGGCAGAAAAAGTGCCATTTTTGGTGCCATATGGCACTTGCAGATGGTGGAATTCATAAAAAGCACGAAGATATAAGAAATAGCTTTTGTGAGCCCTTCAGCATCTTTTTATGATGTTCTGGTAACCCGCTAGGCCTGAAAAAAAAGAGAGAAAAAAAAAAAAAAAAAAAAAAACAGGAGACAGATCAGTGCTACCCATGCAAAAAAGTGCTTTTCCTTGTTGTTCAAGGAGGGGGATTTCATTTTTCCTGAATTAGGTTTTTGACCTTACTGATTCCAATGATGCACTTTTAATTTCGATCTGAAGTCATTTTCGAGGGTTTCACGCTTTTTTTCGAAATCACCATAAATTTCTTTTCGTAATAAACTTTTAATTTTAAAACGAACCGAAATAATAGTTACCATTCCTGATTCAGTTTTAGATGCCAATTATTTTCACTAGGCAGTTTTTTCCAGAACGCGTTTTTTAACTTTCAGTTACTATGGGCTGTGGTTCGCTCTCTACTAGGTTGCAGCTACTGCTACAACCATGAAAGGGCACATTTTCCAGGAAATATTGTAGACCTGGATGACCAAAGAAAAAAAAATTCAAGACGTCATGCCACCAATAAGCATTTTAAGTGAGATTGGAATAGCTTAAACCTCTAAATCAAGTATTTTCACAAAGCCAGCATTTTCAGACAAGAAAATGCTTCGTATGGTTTTATAAGGACCGACCAGATACCTTAGTGTGGAAGGGGAGATTTTTAACTTAGTTAAATCTCACGACCGCTACCATTTTTTTCCAAAATACGGCACCTTGAAATCACACGACTCTAACCTTTTTTTTATACTCGTGCACTTTCTCTCCCTGCCGGGCAAGAGATGTTATTTAATTTATTCTCTTTAATAAAATTTGAAATTTGAATATTAAATGCAAACATTGTGGTATCAGACCCATTTCCACATGATCACCTATTTGTTTGTTTTTTGACGACTTTTGGACGACTCACAACTTGCCCAACCCCCAATGAAAGTGGCTTCAGGTCAATCTTGGAAATACTATCGCCTAAACAAGAAGAGCATGTAGAAATTAATCCAGGCTGGTGATGTTTTTTTTCTTAAATAATAGGCATGGCAATTGGCGTAAAGAGAGAGTTAAGCTCTCGCTCTCGATGATGGTTTTGCTTCCCTCGAAGAATTTTTGTCAAATTTAGACCCCCCCCCCACTTCTCCACCTGTCATGGATCTTTACTTAAATACCTGTTAATTCTCGGTAGCATATTAGTTATAAGTTCTAAATGTATCAGTATGCGTGTTTTTTTCATCTGGTATTTTTGGACTCATTCTAGTAGTCAAAATCCATTTTTTGAAGTTGGTATAGGTGGGAGCTATTGGGAAGTTTTAGAATAGTATGGAAAGTATCCTTGCTAATCTGTTTTTACTTTTCGTCTCGTTGCTCTTATCAAACAGATTGTTGAACTACTTAGGCGGTGAACATGACATCATTTACTCGTACAAAAATTCTTTCTCAGAACTCTCTGACGTAGAAGATTCAAACAATTATCAGCACATTCCAAGAACTAGTCAAAAGCAAGTTCTTTTTTTCTTTTCTTTTTTTAACGGAAGACCGAACGAAACTAATACCCAAACCGTGTCGTGACTGTTTGATCCGTAAATGACGATAATATTTACACAAGCAACTAATCTTACTTAAAGGTACTGAAGGCCCATTATATAAAATGACTTATTTAACGACCAGCAAAACGAATGGGGGGGGGGGGTATCAACATGGGAGGAAAGACGGTAGACCAGGCAGTCATCTCCTCCTACCGGAAGACACAAATTTTCAGAAGTGCAGCATTTTTTGTAATGAAGCTTTTACAGGAAAAAATATTTTTTTCATAGTTAAACCCATGAATATTTTTCCTTTTTTTCAGACTATCCTCAAAAAAAGAAGAAAACTCCACGCACCCGTTCATCCAACTTTGCACAAAATTTTATCTTTTATATGGGTTAATTACTATAACAAGTGTTAATGAGCAGTTTGTGAGGCTAAATCAAATTGTTGATAATTTCTGTTGGTTTTAAGTTTGACTTGATCATTCTTTGCGAGATTATTTGTAGTTTCTATTGGATTTAAGTTAGATTTATCCATTCACATTAATTTCTGTTCATTTCAAGTTCGACTTCTCAAGTGGACTAATTGCTGCTTGTCAAAAGTTTTAATGTCGCTTTTTCCTTTTCGTTTAAAAACTTTGTTTTATTAATTTGATTCGAATAGGGTTTAAATTAAATAATATTTGTCGTTAATTTTTTTGAAAATGCTTAAATTGTCGGATAGTAAAATTTGTTTTTTTTGCGGCTTTGACTTAACTTGAAGAACTGCATGGGATGTTGGTAAATTCAGAAGTTTTTTTGGTAATTATTTAGCCTTGGCCCCCTCATAAGGAGACATGTTAAGAAAACAATTCTTACTTTAAAATATGTATAATGATCCTAGTTCTTATATTATCCAAGGGGAGAACCTTTATCATCAAGTCTTTCCTCTAAAAATCTTCAAAAGAGAAAAAGTTTCCAAATATCACCACGCTTTCAATTCAATGCTTAAGTCTTTTTAAATTGCCGCTTTAAATTGCCGCCTAATAAGTTCTTTTATACATAGGGTTCATGCTGGACTTTTTATTTTATTTTTATTTTTAAATAGCAGTGGCGAAGGGCGAATAGCAGTGGCGAAGGGCAAATAGCAGTGGCGTAAATACAAAATATTAATAGCAGTGGTTAGGTTAGGTTAGGTTATAAAAAGAAATGAAATATGAAAAGAAATTAATGGCATGATTTATAACAGAATTCACAATTTCTATAATCTCAATATACCACTACTTTTTCTTTAAACACGTTTTTTGACACATGTGTTAAACACCTGCTAAACGCTATCTATAAAACAACTTATTTGGCAGCAGTTTGCAGCGGCAATTTCAAAAGACTGCAGAATTGAATTAAGAATGTGGAGATATTAGGAAACTTTTTCACTTTTAATCATTTTTAGAGGAAAGACTTGATGATAAAGGTTCTCCCCTTGGATAATATAAGAACTAGGATCATTATACATATTTTAAAGTAAGAATTGTTTTCTTAACATGTCTCCTTATGAGGGGGCCAAGGCTAAATAAATACCGTTTTTTTTTACGGGACAAACCATTTTTTGGAAAGGAGGAACGAATATAAATATTTGTAACAGATGAATGAATATTTTCTTACCCTGATACATCTATATTGGCAGATAAACGACCTAATTTTAATACGGACCGTTTAGATGCAAAACGGGTTGCCCCTCAACACATATTTTAACTACTAAGCAAAGAAAAAAAATCGCCCAAAATAATTAACGAATATCCATCGTACGCATCCGATGTTTTCAAGCCATATAATTCTTTTGCTGAAATTGATGATGTTCAATTAGGAGCCTTCCCACAAAAAGAGGTTATATCCGAACATAAAAGGCGGTTTGAAAATAGAACCCGAAACAAGTAAATAGAGAGAGGTTGTGGAGGTTTCAAAGCTGCATTAAAGATCCCCTCGTGAAGCCATTTCTGCTGCAACAGATTAAGCACTATTGATAAATGATAAAAGATTGAGACATTAACCAGATCAAAATCTGGTTACGAAAGGAGAAAATATTCAATCAAATGGTAGAAACTTCGTCATTCTGTGTCATTTTGTTAGTCAAAATTAAAATACTAATCTAAGCACAGATAAAAAATCCTCTCAACTAACTGCTTCACTATACCAATTAAGGTGATTGCGACTATTCAATTAAAATAAAGAAGATAAAATCTCCAATGGCGGAAAACTTACTCGACTATTCCACAGCCTGACATAAAACTTCCACACTTCAAGCCATTTTAAATTAAAACCCGAATATAAGCAATGGATAAGAAATGCTCACAACTGACTGCCTAAAAATAACCTTAGATAGGCGATATTGACAGCTAATTGCTCCAGTAAAGGTACTTGGAACAAGATCATATTTCAGTTGTAAAACAAAATTATCCAAATGGATGAAAACTTACTCGACTATTGCTGATACAATCCACGTTACAAGTGACCCAACAATATGTAATATCGAAGTTCAAATACAATGTTTGCACAAAATTTCAACATTATAAATATTAAGCTGTAAGCCTCGGGTGTATGCTCCACAGCCACTTTGAAAGAGCAAGTGACCATGAGCATTTACGACTAGTATCATAACTCCGATACAAGCCCAAACCCCCTTTTAGATTCTCGGTAAAAAAATATGAGTAATGAGGATTTCAGTGTGAAAATATGAACCAATTACGAACCCAAATTATGATTAGTGTGCTTTGGATATTATTGATAGACAAAAAGTGGAAGGCGGTAATATTATCATCGGTGCATGCATTCTTTATTTTAATCTAGTCTTTTTCATAACTAACTTCAGTGCTGTAATTTACGAAACAAAAACATGAATAACACCTGTTACTCTTCTACTTCCTTAGTGTCTTTTGGCAAAATTAGGCAAAATCCGGAACAGCTTTCACATGTTGGATCTGATCAGGATCAGCTTGACCTCTCTTGCTGCCTTATAAGTATGTTACATACTTATGCATCCTATATATAGGAGGCATAAGTATATCCGATGCATTCTATTTTCTTGGCTTTGTGGTACAAAGTTTTATATCTGGTGCTACAATCAATATTATTATATATAATGCTCTTAATGCTAATGCTCTTCATGAATTCTCTCTGCCTGGGAAGAAGAGGAGACCCTAAAGCCTTTGCTTTAATTATTGTCAAGTCAGTGGTGATATCCAAGATAGACTACGAACCATTTATACATGGATCTGCTAAGAAATTTCTCCTGAAGACATTCTCTAAGCCTCATTTATACTTTGAGCAAGGTCATATTTCCACAAAGCCCTTGCAATCTATTGCCCTGCTAGCTTTTCATTAGCTTTACTATTCTCCTTTTCAGCTTTTTCTTTGACGTGTTCAATGGTCTTTGTCTTGGACAGTATGTTTTTTTCGCTCCTCTTTTCATTTTTCTGATCTTCTTCTTTCCTGTCCAGTCTACCCAGTGCACACAATTCTACAGGTACAGTTTGTAGCCATGGTAAGCATTCCACCGCAATACAATTACTCTTTGATAATCGGAAATAACTCAGGCGTGATCTGAAACTTCTTTAAACCATCACTCTTTTGGCGTTGAGCGTTTTCACATTCACTGAAGATTTCACATAGGCCATAATCCTTCATGACCAGGAGAAACCCCTCGCTATATCACCGTCCCCAAAGAGCTGCTTTCACTATCTTCGAGAATAGGAGATGTTTCGCCAGTCCATGATGGTTTTTGAAACTAAAAATAGGGTTCGACATAAATTAATCCTTTACGAAACTTTGTCCCCAGTCAAACCCGGTTCCAACTGTAGCAAGCTCCTTACGTCACGGGCGGCTTTAGTATTCACACCGATGGTAGTAATACAAGAATTGTTCCAAAATCTTTTGTGCCTGTCTTGGGTAAAAAGCGGAAACGGATCGTAGATGGCGGGCATATCCTAAATATTTTGTTTCCAAATAGTAAATAATCTTGATGTTTAGCTCCTATGAATCTTTGACATTTCTAGTCTCTTCGTAAAGCAACACCAAAAAAGAAAATCCAGCGTTTTTCTCCATCATACAGTAGAACCGATAATTTTAGTTAAGTGGGTGAAAGTGCGAGACATTATACCTAATTATTCGTTTCAAAAATCAGGGAGTCAAAACCATGAGAAGTGCACTTTATGCCACCATTTGTCCATGAAAGGCGCTTAAGACCATTCTCAAAGTCAAACTTATCCTTGTTTGCAGGTTTGGATACAAGGGTCCAGAGTACAAATCTAGAAAGTATGTCGGTGGTGCTAGGCATCTCACAAGCTCCAATTTTTCTTAGGCATCACTCACACTATAGGCAAAATGTGTATATAAATAGAGGCTTAACTAGTTTTAATGAGTTGTTTTGTTAATGTTAATTAATACTTGACATAAACAAAGTCATCAGAAGTCAATACGCGTGCAAAATCAAACCACAGAAGTCGGGGAAATATTGATTACAAGTTATGATCCAGACAATTTTGAAGTTAAATAAAAGCACCTGAGGAGATGCAAATTGAAAGTTTGAAGTTAAAGTATACTACATCTAATATGTAATTAGCGTTTTAAATGTCTGACCGGTTAAAGTCAGTTTCCCATATACAACTTCTTTTCTTTTCTTTTACTACCCCAAAATCCTGCTAGTTACGATCTCCCTGAAAAATGAGATAAATACAATTTTTATTATTACAAATTTTATCACCGCGATAGCTTTAATATTTAAGAGATAAGATTTATTTTAGCAGTAAAACTGATTTATACTCATCCACAAAGAACAGTTATTACACATAAATATTATGACACAGCTACAGTAGGGACTGATAAGAACAAGGGAGGGATAAGGGTCTTAGACCCGACACCGAAATCTTAAAATTTTTGCAGTTTTGTCCTTTAATTATTTATAATAATAATAACGATTTTATTAAGATAAACTTAGTTATTAGATATGCTTTGTAATTAGATTGTTTATTATGGTCTTAGTACATAGATTAATGTACCAACAAAAGTACAAGGTAATTCAGGTACCCATCTAGATGGCTGGTTTGTCAATTGTGTGAATGAAGACCCAAAGATACTAGTTAACGATGCCTTGGATCATGAAGGCAAACCCACCAAAAAAATTAATAAAGACAATTGATCAAGAGTTAATGGATGATCATTCCTCAGGAGTAGCTCAGATAGAAGATCGGTCATAACCCAAGTTTTGATCAACAATTTCAAAAAGTCTCTGACCAGAAAAGCTGATACCTTACTTTAACTGAAACCTGCAAAAAAAAGAAAAAAACTAAAAGAATCCCTCAAATCATCCAGAAATAGGGTTGGAGGATTTCATTAAAAAGTGTTAAAAATATCTTGTTTATTATTGGTAATGAGGTTCTGGGCCTGATAAATCAGTGTTTACGTCAAAATATCTCTCCAAATTATATGAAAACTGATAAAATGGTGACCGAACCAGGCAACTATAATCCACTTTTTTATTGCCAATTCTTCGCTGAATAATAGTATAATTTCTACTTTCTTACATTGCTTATTTTTTGGAAAGAACACCATTTTACATAAGCGCCAGTTTGGAAGTACTCGAGAAAGGATTAAATGAATACTTTGATTGACTTACCGCAAACGGCTACTGGTTAACTTTTTCGAAGCCATCTTTTGCTATTTAAGGGCAGTTAAAGCATTAGAAACAAAGGATAACAGAAAGAAATTGTGGCGATTTTAAAATACCAAGAATTTGATTTTAGCTTTAAGAAGTATATACAGGTAATGACGGCCAAAATCGCTCGTAATATTGGTATTACTACTACTACTACTACTAACAACTCACCGTAGCACCAAGCCGCCTGAGGCCAACACAGCTACGCACGCTCCTCCGCCACCCCAATCTATTCAAAGCCTCCCTTTTTACACCCGCCCACGAAGTTTCCATTTCCTTTAAATTTTCCTATATCAAGTTCTCTCACCCCATATAAAGACAACGAGGTTTTTGCTTAGCTCTAAACGATTAGGCGAAAAGTAAACTCTATGGTAATATGCCTTCCTTCATTCACACAACGTGCCCTAATCACATCAACCTTTCTTTCATTATAGCCCGAGAAAGCGGTCTTGAATCACATTTTTCGTATAGCCTATTGTTTGAAATACGGTCAGTCAACCGGGTATCCAGAACAATCCTTAAGCAATTTCTCTCGAAAACATCTAGCAAATCTTCATCCGCTTTTCGGAGCGTCCATGCTTCAGAGCCATATTTGACCACTGTCATCACTGTAGCTTCTAATATTCTAATCTTGGTTTGCAAACTTATCTTCCTATTCTTCCAGACTTTTCTAACTGTGAAAAAACACGCTGAGCCTTGGCTATTTTATTTTTAACATCTTCACTGCTCCCACCATCTTTACAAATATTACTACCAAGGTAAGTGAAGCTGTCCACCTGATCAATCTTTTCATTACCCAACATCACCTTTTCATCTTCACTTATTCCTAGCCTTAGTGACTTAGTCTTCCTAACATTAATTTTCAAGCCAATTCTAGCACCCTGAACTCGCAAAACCTCTAAAACTTCATTCATTTTGCTCACACTTTCATCTTGGATGCTTAAAACATCAGCATAATCCAAGTCCAGGAGACTTTTTCCTCTCCATTTGATTCCGTGGTCTCCCATTGCCTTTCCTGTGCTCCTTAAGACAAAGTCAATCAAAATAATCCATATAAAGGGGGATGGATTACAACCCTGCTTAACTCCTGATTTAATACAAAACCAGATACTAACCTCATTTCCTACCTTGACCACAGCAGTATTATTCTTGTACATAGCACCAACAAATTAAATGTGTTTTTCTGGTATATCATACAAGGATAAAACCTTTACTAAAGCTGTTCTTTCTATATAATCGAAAACTTGCTCATAATCTATAAAACTGAGGACCAAAGGTGTTTGACAACTCAGGCACTTCTCAATTATTAGCCTAAGAGTGAAAATTTGGTCGACACATCCTCTACCTTTTCTAAAACCGCACTGCTCTTCTCTTAAAACTTTGTCTACGGCATCTCTCAGTCTAAAAAGTATCATATTACTATGTAATTTGCCACCTACAGAGACCAGACTAATGCCCCGATAATTACCACACTCACTTGATTAACTCAATGCATTCTCTCACTTTATCTTTTTCTATTTCTTGTTCATTTTATAACGAAATTTCTTGTTTATTTCAGCTGCACAGGATCTTAAGAGCTTAACGGCCAATCATTTTTTTTAATTTTTGTTCTTCTGTTTTCTTTTTCAAATAATTGAATGGTCTAATCCAGGGAATTTAAATATTCCTCCTGTTTTTGTATAGAACATTTACTTATGTCGGCTCAAGAGTCTTTTTTTCCATTTTTGCCAGTTTCATCTCATCGGGCAAGACTTCTACATTGCTTTAGGTATTTTATTTATGCTAGTCAAAATGGAAAATGATTGGTACTTGTTAATTATACAGAACACACCCAGGAAGTGAAGTTAGGTTATTCCTAATGAAATCTGCAAAATACAATATTTTAAAAACAAAACTTTGGAAACTACAACAAAGAATTATGGAAAATAGGCAACCCTGAACGCATTATATTAAATATCTAATCTAGCCACCTCTATATATTAAAAATCAATTAAAATATACCTGCTTCGTAGTTTATTTCACGAAAGAATAAGCTAATTATAACTGAATGCGAGAGAAAAATCGGTTTGCTCAGATTAAACAAAGCAAACTTCTTGAGTGTGTCTGGATAATTAACAAGTACCAAATAATTTCCTAAACGTAAAACGTGCAAAGTAACCAAACATTATTGAAAAATAAAAAAGACTCAAAGCGTATCTAAACCCTTATTGAAAGGCACACCTCCATAAGAATTGTCGAATTCTGCAATGATTGCAGTTTAGCATGTTCTAGTAAAAGATGAAGCTAAAGTAGAAATGTACTTTCTCGCGAATAAGAAGGGAATGGAGACCCTTGATATGCCACTTGCTTCATTAATTTTCTTTTTTTTAATCTCTCCTCATTATATGATCTGATGGTATCACTAGTTCAGAGTTAAAATTGGAACTTCATGGGAGGGGGTAAAGTGGGAAGTATTGAATAGACTAGGGTGATGAAAACGCATATGGAGCTGTGTTGGCCACAGGCGGCCTCTTGGTGCAACAGTTACTTTTTGCACTAGTAGTAAGACTGTAACAGTATGACTGGTGACGAAGACGCATGCAGAGCTGTGTTGGCCTCAGGCGACCTCGTGGTGCAATAGTGACTTTTTGTCGCATGCGGAGCTGTGTTGGCCTCAGGCGGCCTCTTGGTGCAACAATGAATTTTTGCACTAGTATTATGACTGTAATCGAGATAATTGCCCAAGGAATCATTTTGAGGGTGGTGTGTTGTTTTTCATCACCTTTTTTGCTGGTATGTGAGGGTGTTCAAATTATAGAAGTGAAAACACTGAATAAGGTACGTCAAACATAGACTAATAGGCTATTTAAACATATATATTAAAATACGAGAGATACAGACCCCCCCCCCTCGAAAAAAGAGAAAGTACAAACTTCCACGGCTATAGAATGTAAGAAAAACCAAGCATTCATTTGAGACGAGTCAAATGGAAAATTTCAGCACCACCAAATAGTAGCGGAAACTGATGTTTTTTTTTCTTTTCAATTCTTATATGAGGCTTACTTACTTGTAGTAAATGATATAACATGAATGTTGATATTCCTGCATTTCTCCATTCCGGATGTGTAAAAAGGAAACTAATGTATGCCTCATTGAAACTTACATCAGGCACCATGATGCAAAATCCAATTATTACTTTCTTATATAATGCAACACAGGTAAAGTCAGGATACTGTAAACAATCCGATACTAAAAGAAAATCGAAATTAGCTACTTTCCACAGGACCGTGTACGCCACTTACAATTTAGAAGTGACCTATTTAAAGAAATCCTTGCTTGTGTGGCCTCATAGTTGCATCAGGATGAACCTTTCACTAGTTTTCCTAACCAAAACTGTGACTGCTAACAGCACTGCAGAATGACCCTGAGGAGTGGCGCCCATCGAGGAAAGTATAGTCTAGTAAACGATACAACATTTGCACTGGGTTCTGATTAGTGGGTAATTCTTCTGGGTTTGTTTTGTTTTGGTGGGCTTTTTTGGACTGAAAAACCTCTTCCCAGCTAATTTATCTACTATGGGTTGCCTCACCGTAGTAACATAATAGGGTTTTTTAGCACTAAGATCTTACATCTAAGATCTTTCATCTTTCTGCAAAGATAATCGTTTTTCAACACATATTTGTTGTAAGATCTTACAGCTCACTGATGTTAGCAAAAAGCGTGAAAGACGCCATCTTTCTGCCATATAGAACAATCATGAGAGAACCTTGATGATATACTCATCATTGTTCTCAGACCGCTGATCAGAGCAGAATGTTGAAAGACTTTTGCATAAAAACGTTAAAAGATGCAAGATATTAGTTCAAATATTTCACTTTTAAGCGTTTTCTGACAAAAGATATAAGATCTTAGTACATTGATGAGTGAATAAACGACCCTAATATTTATAGGCAAGAACATATAATGAGTTGGAGGTAATAGGCTTGAAATTGTCTTTGGAGGATTTCGACTCTTATCGGAACATTCAGGGTATATCGAAGGGGTGTTTTAAAGTGGCTGGAGGGCTGTCAGCCCATTTTTTCTTAATTTCCGCTCCAAAACATAATTTCCGCTTTAAAGTGGATGGAGGGCTGTCAGCCCATTTTTTAATAATTTCCGCTCCAAGCATGAATTTTTTTCAAATGCCTCGCCACCTCTACCGGGTTGCTACATCTTAGTTAAAGCTTACGCTCTGATTTTAGCAAACTGAAATCAAACCAACAACGCAGGAAGTAGTAGTACAACATTCACTTTTGAACTTCAGTGCCCAAACCTCTACATGGCAAAATTTATATAATTTCACTGTTTAATTTCCAAATTTTCTGAAAATAAAATTTAGTTTCTCCTCTAATCGTCACCTTAAGCTATGATTTCAAGTCTAAAGTTGTTCATAAAAGTTTGTTTTATGTGCTTTAATGATCCTAGGCCCGGGTCAACTCTGTTCTATGTCCTATGTTTTAGCCTTTCGACTCTAATTTCAAGTGTTAATGATAACTCATCCAAGCAACAAGACCGAGGGAGGGGTCACTCCACACCAGAGAAGGAAGCCCAAAGAAGGGAAATCGAGGGAAATCTAACTTTCAAAGTTTTTTCGATAATTTAAACAGGCTTAGTAGAAGGTAATTTATGATTTTCTTATATGTTATCTAATCTTATGACCATTACGGGATAAAAAAACTGGTACGGTAATTCTATGATTTCAGATTTAAATAACTAAAACCTCTGATTTTCCGCATTTTTGCTAGTATTTCTGGAATATACGTACAATAGTGTATGTTTTTTATTGTTTCCAACCCCACTTTTTCTAGAATACGTTCCTAAGCAAATATTCTAAAAGATTTTCTTACGGATTCAGATTTTTGTAACATAAACTTGTGAAGCACGAAGTTCGTTTAGCAGAATTTTCAAACAGGAAAAAAAACCTTTAGCAGAATTTTTGAATAAACAAGATTCGTTTAGCAGAATTTTCAAACAGGAAAAAAACCTTTAGCAGAATTTTTGAATAAACAAGATTCGTTTAGCAGAATTTTCAAACAGGAAAAAAACCTTTAGCAGAATTTTTGAATAAACAAGATTCGTTTAGCAGAATTTTAAAACAAGGAAGAAGCCTGTAGCACGATTATAAATAAACACAATTCATTTAGTAAAAAAAACTTGTACAGTGTCAGAATTTCCAAAAAATCGAAAACACGTGAAGAAAAAACTGAAAAACAGGGAAGACGAGAAGAGAATTTTAAAAACAATACGAAATTGTTCAAGCAAAAGTTAAAAGACCCACATCGCCATGATCAGCGGCGTTGTATAATGCCCTGGCGTCACGGCAGCTATTAGGGGTCGCTAGAGCGTTGTGTAGCGATAGGGAGGCAGCCATGGGATCGCGCAGCGGCAGGGAGCCACCGCAACGTCACTCAGCTGCGCTGATTACCCTCTAGGAATATACTTTTTACTTTTTGCTTGCACAACTTCTTGTCTTTTTGAAATTTCTCTTTGAATGATCCCAGTTTCTCGGTTTTTCCTTCATGGGCTTTCGACTTTTTGGAAATTCTGGCACTTTACAAGTTTTTTTGGTCAATGAATTTGCTTTTTTATAAATTCTGCTAAAGGTTTTTCTCATGTTTGAAAATTCTGCTTAACAAATTTTGCTAATTTAAATATTCTGCTAATGCATTTTTCTTGTTTTAAAGTTCTGCTAAACGAATATTACGCTTTACAAGTTTGTCACGGAAAGTAAGAAAATCTGTTAAGGTCCTTGCTTAAGCGCGTATTATGGAAAAAGAGGGGTTGAAAACAATGGAAAATATACACTAATTTTGGCATATTATAGAAATACGAGCTAAAAAGCGGAAAATGAGAGGTTTAAGCTTTTTAAATCTGAAATTTTGAGAATTAGTCTACGAGCTTTTTATCTCTTAAAGGTTATAAGATTAAATAATGTATAAGCAAAACATAAATTACCCCTTAGTCATCCTGCGTAAATGATCAAAAAGTTAGATTTCCAAAATTCTGGGATTATGGCCCACGTGGCGTCATTAAGCAGGAGTATTACCCTTATTGCTAGGATGAGCTATTACTAACGTTATAAATTAAAGTCAAAAGATAAAAACATAGGGTATAGTATAGAGTTGAGGCGGGCCAAGGGCCATAAAAGTACATAAAAAAGCTTTTCTAAACAAATTCAGACTCGAAATCATATCTTAAGGTGACAATTAAAGGAGAAACTAAATTTTACTTACATGAACTTGAAAATAAATCAATTGAACTAGAGATTTTTGCCATGGTAGAGGTTTTAGAATTGAAATTTACAATCGAAGGCTACACTACTACGTCCTGTGGTGGCGTTGTATCAAAGGGTCTTTTGACTCGTGGTTTGAGGGTGTTTCCCCAACCTATTTTGAAAGGACCTTGTCTAAAAGTTATGATTTGGAATGTTTACTTATGCTGTTTCGTAGTTTGAGTTGTCTATGGTAGGTTTGTCGGTGCTCTCCTTGTCTATTTCCAAGGGCCCTATAAAGCTATAAAAGCTATAGTTTGGTATTCACTTATGATGTTTCGTCTCATGGTTTGAAATATTTGTGCTAGGTTTGTCAGTCTTTTCCTTGTTTTTTTTTTTCGAATGGGTCTTGTTTGACAGATATGGGTTGGTATGTTTTGTTATCCTGTTTCATGGTCTAGCCTAGGTGTTCGAAGGTAGGAAATCTACAATTGTTAAAATAACTGAGGTAGACTTGCAGAATTTTGAAAATTAAATGGTAAAATTCTAAAAAATTTTCACATGGTAAAGGTTTTTTCCAGACCAGGCTCGTACTTAGCTATTTTTTACGAAAACTCAATATGTAACAATCCCACTAAACTAATCAAAACGCTAAACTAACATGTTCTTTCATCCTGTAATATTATATTTTTGCTTTGTCTTCTAACTGCAGATTCCGTTGTGCCGCATTTTCCTATGCAATTCAAAGTAATTTTTGCTGCTCCTTGTTCCATGCCTTTTTCTTTAGCTGTTCAGAGTCATTTTTGAAATCTACATAACTATGACTTCACTCACATGAATTATTCTTTGAATGGGTTGGTCTTAGAGGATAAAATATGTGTCTCAAATCAAAAGATGATAGCTACCGGGTGTACTTCACACTCGGTAGCTGATTTCCACTGAAGTTGTTATTTGAGTTTTGCATAAGGCCACTACTTCCAAATCTAGGACTCAAACTGTAGGAGCGCGTCAAAACAAAGCAAAGTACGCAGTCTGTATGTTTCATAACATATTCAGTTTTCAACACAGTTTGTACCCAAGTGTTTCTGAACTTCTTTTTTTTTACCACAAAGTGAATATCCAAACATATAATATTCACTGAGAGAATATTACAGTGGAATTGTCAAGTAACTAATTTGAATAAGTAAGTAAAATAATAAGTAATCCATTTCTCAAGAAAAAGTTTTTCTTTGAAGAGATAGCTCTAGAAAATCATCATATAAAATTAACCACTTTTCCAATTTTACAAGAGTACTTAAGATTTTCTGGTTCTCAAATCCAGCCATTTTTTAACACTCTCACTTCCAATTATAGACTAAAAGATCTGCTCGTAACAAATTTTTTTATAGATTGTTCTCTTCAATACATTTCGCTAATGCGTTTAATCCGTCTTGTAGTCTCTGTATATTCATTATATTTACTTTAGCCGCAAAGTATAATTGCTCTTCCGACTTGAATTTGCTTAATGATATAACATAGCCCTGAAGCATCTTGTTGTATTCTAGGGTTAGTAGGTAGCCCCTTGTAATTTCCACTGCTACTTTAGGCACTCTAGGTTCCATTTCGCTATTGCTAGCGCTTTCAATATTTAATAGTGTATAAGCATCCATTGCAATATCTTTGATGTTGACACACTGAACATTTTTTTAATACTGAAAGAAGATTGCGTCACCTGGTCACAAAAACAGAGCATGCGCTTGAAACAGGGGCTATCTTCTGGAATCCTATGCGAATTCCCTATCTGTCTTCTGGAATCCTATGCTAATTCCCTATTTGTATTCTGGAATTCTATGCTAATTCCCTATCTGTCTTCTGGAATGCTATGCTAATTAGCTATCTGTCTTCTAGAATCCTATGCTAATTCCATATCTGTCTTCTGGAATCCTACGCTAATTCCCTATCTGTCTTCTGGAATCCTATGCTAATTTCCTATCTGTCTTCTGGAATGGATTGAGGGGATACTACTTTTATATCATATTATACATTATATTTTTACATTTTTTATAGATGAACGCTGGCAGGGGCAAAAATTCTGCACAAATGAGACTTGACGGTAGACCTTGAGCACAGTTCAAATACATAAACAGCAGCGAAAACTTTATACTATCCATTAAAGATTTTTCAGAGACATCAGTCACACACCTCTCTTCATGACTACCTTTCGCGCACGCACAATGACAAACTTTTAGCACATTACAATGGGACTATGGGAGACCTATTACTGTGAGGCTATTGCTCTGACGTATTGGTAACTTCCCTGTCTGTGCGCTGTGATGTGTCCAATTTCTGAACCGCATTTTCGCTACCTTTTACATATTTACATTGTGACCTTGAGAAACAAACAAGAAATTCATGGAGTGAAATTTTTTACTGTGTTTTATTACTTAGTAAATTTCATACAACAAAAATAAACACTAGGCCGAAAAAAAAATCATAACAAGAACCCACAGGTCTCTGCACACCGTTAGACCTTTCACATATGAGGCATTTAAGCTTCATAAACGTCACGTTCAATATCAAAACTCCCTTGACTTTCTTATGAACCACCTTCTTTCAGCCAAGTTACTTGCCAATTCATGCAAAATGTGTTCTCATCGGCACTTGTGTCACACTTTTCCTGACATTTTGTGCTTGCCTTCAGTTGGTAAATTTCTTCATCCAAGCACTGTAGCCTGTTCCATGGTCTTAGGTAATTTTCGTCTGATTTCAGCAGATACTTGGCAGCCCCACGTAATTTCTCCACCTTTATTGACTTCAGGAACGTCTCGATTGCATAGTTCGCTTTATTTTTGATTACGTCCAACTTTTTGGAAAGGTTTTGCACTGTTTCTTCAAGATCCATAATTTTACGTTCTAGGTCTGCATCTAACCTTCTACAACCCCTAAGATAACGCCACAGGTCTCGTATTTCTTTGTCTTGTATCACCATATCCGGGATATCAAGATCTTTGTCTGACTGAATTTTAAGGCTTCGAAAATATGTACTTTTTTCAAACATCAGGAACCTTAATCTACCTTTAAGCGAGCTTTTCTTTGATGCTTTCAGCTTTTCCTGTCTCATTTCTCTGTGTAAATTATTTATCCTCTTCAAATCTTCTAAATACTTTGGAGTTGACTCCAACATATAGAGGCCAGCCAAACGGGATTTCTGAATCTGAATTATCTCGAGGATGGTGTCAATAGCGTTTATTTTCTGGCTATCAATTGGATCCAGCTCATTGGTTAGAGTTTCTAGCATTTGATCAATATCAATGAGACCTTGATGCGTAATATCACGTCTTGATAAATAATAACATATTTTGTCTTCTATTTGATGGATTTTGTAATAATCATCTTCAATGTCAAATGCTTTTAATTTCTGCTGGCTCCTCTTACCCTTGTCTTTCAGTTCCTGTAAATCTCCATTTTTCTCTTCCACACAGGATTCACTTAACTTGGTCTGGACTGGCTTCGTTAATTCTGGAGTCCTTGGCTTTACTTCAAGGACCTGTGAGCCCACTTCTTCCTGCAGAAGTTCTCCAAGCTCTTTTTCTAATTCGTCCTCGTCTGTTTCCTCGCCAAAAGCTAGAAGATTAGACATTGTATAGGATATCTCTTCATTTGTTTCTTGCACATCCGCTAATGTATACATTTCAGATTGAAACTGCATCTTACTCCAATCTTCCAGCTCCTGTAAATCTTTATTTTTCTCTTCGAGACGGAATTCGCTTAGCTTGCTCTGGGCTGCCTTGGCTGTGATTACAGTTAGTAATGGTTCAGTCGTTGGGTTTACTTCAAAGAGTTGTAGGTCCATTTTCTCCCGGACAAGTTCTCCAAGCTCTTTTTCTAATTCTTCCTCACCTACTTCCTGGCTAAGAGTTAGAGGACTAGAAATTTCTTGCCGTTCCATTAATTTATGGGTTTCAAGTTGACGATTAATTGTTGATAATGTTCCAAGTACCTGCTGCAACTGCTCCTCATATAACTTCTTTTTCTTTAGTGCTAGTAGAGCAGCTTCCTTGTTTTTCGCATAATTTTTCTTAGCGCCAATAAGCTCTTCAGCAATTCTTGTTTCCAAAAAATTTGTTTTAGTAGCGAGTTTACATTCAGTTTCTTTTAGTCTCTGAATTGCTTCCCCTGATGAGCTTTTCTCTTGATTTTTATCAAAAAATTTTGGAATTGATTCAATCCCTCTTTTCTTAAGATTACCTAAAAATTCAGTTACTCTGCTTTGAGGCTTCGTTGAATTTTTCTTATATTTAGCTTGCTCTCTTGACAGCATTATGTTTTTCAAAGTGTTTTCACTAATAGCTAACAATCACTATTGAGGTGAATTGTGTTAATGCATCTGTTTTATATGTTGCATGACGTCATGTTAGGTGACGTCAGCTTGTTTTTATATTATGATTTGTTTCAATGTGATGTAGTCTACCGTGTGACGTCATTTAAAGGTGAAAATATGGACATTTTATCCAATTTATTATGACGTCATATCTTTATTAAAAGACGCAGGTGTTGAGAGCCACTTGAATCTGAAGATGCAGTTTTTATCAAAAATTGCCAGACTCGACTTTTCCTGGTTTTGGAAAGATGGCTTTTGTACCACTTTTAATTCGTCCTTTTTTGCTGTTTATGTCTTAATGAAAGATAAGGATTTACTGGGTTTAATTGGCTACGGTATAGTTTAACAAAGAAAGTCTAAGGAATATATTTCCCCGTGATTGACGCATGAATATGTTTTAGACGAACGTTACTTTCTCCTCCTCCGATTTTCACCCATGTGGCTTTTCCCTTCATTTCACATCTCCAAAATGCCACAAAGGTCCAGTATTTTTTTCACCTGATTTGGCCACAAATCGCATCTACCGTCCTTCAAGCTCTCCAAATAAGCTGACTTAAAAAGCCGAACTCTAGGTAGCCTAATAATTTTCTCCCAGAATTTTACCATTCTAACCAATCTAACACTCCTTAAATTGAAAAGCCCCAAATCTCCTTTCAGATGTTTTACTATATAGTATTTTGTTTAAATAATTCCGTACCACAAGAGTTCAGACCACAGTTAATATAATTATCCAGTATGATCATTCCCTATCTCACCCATTATAAAAACCCGGACCGGGGTGCGAGTGCTCCAGAGAACATAGAAACATAAGCGGCATCAGATCTTTTCACGGGTAGACAAGTCAGATGCGAAACAATCGGAAACAAGTGGAAACCCGCTATTACGAATAATGCACTTTGCGCGAAACAATCGGAAACAAGTGGAAACCCGCTATTAATAACTGCACGAAGAAGTGGGAGGAGCTTTTTGTTCGCACCGAGAACGAAGACCAGAAATGATCTGCGATAAGCTTACTGGATAATTATATGAACTGTGGTTCAGACGTACAAAAGTCAAACAGTTCGTGGCACTGAACTGTTAGTATGGAGCGACTGATGCATCTGATGCAATTCATGCATGAAAAGAATTTGCTTTTTATGCTAATTCAAATTTATAAAATTTATTAAGTTTAAGGTTTTCCATCAAACGCTACGAACCTGAGAAAATTTGCCTGATTTCAGAAAAGGGGGGAGGCCCCCAAAAATTCAAATCATATTAGCGAAAGTCACACCATCAAATTCAATATATTGGAGAACCCCACTGTAAAGGCTTTAAGCTCCCATCTACAAAAATGTGGATTTTTTGCCGGAAGAAAGATCACGAATGCGTGTTTATTTGTATTTGTTTTGTTTTTCTTCGTTTTTTCCCATGGGTGATCGTATCGAGTCAATTGATAGTCCTAAAAGATCGGGAGAGGGCTCATTAAATCTGAAATTGAAAGTTCTAGTGCCCTTTTTTTAATTAAATTAAAAAAAACAAAGTTTTTCCGAGGGAAGTAAAGAGCGAAGTTGAAACTTGAAACGAAAAAGAATTATTACTTCCCTGCCTTTCTAACATATATCAGTAAAACTAGTGCAACTAAATCAACTGGTGATATTTCCCTATGATTGTAGGATTACAGAAAACTAGAGTAAAGCATTTTTAGATTGTTGCTTTATGTTTTTTTCGTTTAATTTGGCATCACGTCCGCACAATGAGCTCAGTTCGATGATTGACTGTGGTTTTGGATCTGAAAAGGACATTTCACGATTGGTTTGTAGTTAAGTTCGAAGTGAAAGAATCTTATTAGTATTAAGACTACGGACTCGCTTTAGAATCTGTATCACTACTTGAAATTCTCCCTTTTGTAGAGAGAAATAACTGGATTTTCAAAGTTCATATTACGGTTGATATGTTCTTCATTTCGAGTAATACTGGGTGAAACCAAGATATTATCTGATAAATCAATCCATTATCTTGTATGCTGTTTCATCAATATTTACTTTTGACTCCTAAATCAATATTCTTGTTGTTTTTTTTATTTGGCTTTTATGTTTACAGTAAAGCGGTAGTTTTCTGTAATTCCCTCGCCTTTCTGTAGAAAGGCTGGGAAGAAAAGCTGTAGAAAAGCTGGGCGCTACTCGATAAAGTATTCAGAAGCGGTAAAAGATGGGAGAAAAAATGCACAAAGAGCGATTAAGCTTTGTATCAAAGGTTACTCAAGGATTTACGAGTGAAACTTGTTCAAAATGAGTCCAAGTTTGAAAAACTTAAGTCGAAGTTGGACGACTTAGGTCAGTCTGCCCTTCTAAATAAAGTCATTGTTACTGGTGCCGAGACAACTGCCCGTGATCTCCCGGTACTAGGTGAGAAAATTCTTGATCGTTTAAATTTGCAAATGGGACTTCAGCTTGAAAAATGATTTTTGTTCGTTTTAAGTTTCGAGTTCGCTCTTTACTTCCCTCGGAGAAACTTTGTTTTTTAAATTAATCTTTGCTCGTTTTTTATTAAAATTTAATTTAAAAACAACACTGCATTGATTATAGCCTATATGTATAAATATATATATATATATATATATATATATATATATATATATATATATATATATATATATATATATATGGAATAATTTCTGTTCGTTTTTAGTTCCAATGTTGCTCCTTAGTTTCAGTTGAAAACCTTTTATATAACTTCTAATCACCTCCAAAGAAGAAATAAAATAAGAAATAGATCTTTAATTCTTAGTTTTAAAAAATTAAATTCAGTAGCACTTAAGAAAGTAGCTCTAGACGAGCAGCTTCGACAAAAAAGATTAATTAAGCGAACAGGTTTGCATATCGATATGCTAGCGGAAAATTTTGCTAGCTCAACATCAATGTGTCTTTAGGCTTAGGGAGTTATTTGACCAGTCCCTATATAGATAAGCCACCAGTGTTACCAACACGTCTTAACAAAATGTACCACAAATTGCATGAAAAATGTACCAAAGACAATAAAATTGTACCATACCCCATATTTTTACCGCATGTTACGCTTCGCGTAACAAGCGGATCGTCGGTGACGTAAAGTACTATCGATGAAAATGTTGCATAAGACATTTTTATTTACTTTCTCTCTCCTTACTTTCACTTACTTACTTACTTTTACTTTCACTTTTCTCTTTATTTACTACTTTCTTCTTACTTTCTTTCTCTGACAGTACTTGAAGAAATTGTTCAGAGTAACATATATTACTACATAAACATTTTACTACAGGCCAACAAAAGTTGTTGTTCTTCGGCCATTTACGACCATATATAGCACCGCTTGAAATTGACCCCAAATGACGATTTTAATACAAATAAGGGGCTAAAATCACATTTTAACCTTGTATTCTTACAGTATATTTCCGAAAAGCAGTTGCTGAGACCTCGAAGTCGTGGGCCTATCCACATCATTTCCCTATGTTAGAAAAAAGTAGTATGCTGACTTTCATTAAAAAAATTATTGTGTCATTTTCGAGGAAAATTTACTGATAAATAAGTAAATGCAATATGTACAATTACAGTTCGTTTAACAAGGTTACTCCGTACAAGAGGGGGCCTGCAGGGTATTGAGTGGGCTTACTCCCTCTATACCCCGCTCTTTACACTAAAGTTTGACCTTTTGTCCCTAAAAAAGCTTCTTATTAGAATCAGAAACTTTTTCAAAAGTTCGAAATAAAGCTTTAGCGTGAAGAGAGGGGTGTTTAGGAGGGGTAGGCCCATTTATATACGGAATCGTTTCGGTTCGTTTTAAGTTTTAATGTTGTTCCTCACTTCTAGATAGAAAAAAATGTTTTCGTTTAATAGCATATAAGGAAGATAGTTTTACCCACCCCAATTACTCAGTCTGAAATGTGTTGCATACTTCGGTGAGAACCAGACTAAAATATCTGGTAAACTGTCAGTTCTGAGGAGGTTTGGAGTTGCATATAGAGAATAAGAGGCAGATGAGCCCCAGGACTGGAGGGAACACTCCCTCCAAGGTACAAATGGAGCCGCACTAGCTTCTTGCCAGTTATGGCATCCACATTTGACTCAACTCGCCAAATGGCCTAGTCAGTGGAACGGGTATTTTTACAGTTATTCAGATTTCCAAGATAGGAAGTAGATAAGACCATAGAACATAGGGGGGACACCTTTGGAAAATTCATCAGAAATTTTTTTCACAATATTTTACATTAAAGAAAAATCCAATTCAAAATTGAATGGAAGTGTTTAGGTTGCAACCTTGAGGCGAAGATAAGCTTTTTAGTAACCATGTTGAAAAGATGGCTACTATATGTCGGTCCGTAGTAATGTGATCAGGGACGGATCCAGGATTTTTTGTAGGGGGGGGCATACCATAGGGTGAGACGATCACATTGCGGTGGGAGCAGGTTTAATTAAAACAAACTTGCGCTAACTAATTAAATTACACTACTTTAGACTATTTTAGGAAGGTGCTCGCCCCGCTGGATCCGGCACTGAATGTGATTATGAGAAGCTCCATAAGGTTCTGTGTAAGATGTTAAAATTCGTAGGTACATGGTATTTATGAACAAGGAAGTTAGTAATTAAGGTTAGTAAGTTAGTAATTTAGTAAGTAAGTAAAGTAAGTAAGTAAGTAAAGTAAGTAAGTTAGTAAGTAAGTTAGTAAGTAAAGTAAGTAAGTTAGTTAGTAGGTAAGTTAGTAATTAAAGTTAGAAAGTAATTAATTTATTAACAAGGAAGTTAAGCTAAGTACTTAAGGAAGTTTTTTTTTACTATATTGGTTTTTAGATGTGCCTGGTTAGTAAATATGGCAAGATATTGGAGGAAATAGTTGTTTCATACGTTCCCAGATTTTACCACAAACTTTGATTACTGCCAAAATGCAAACGTAGTCTTTTATGTCGCACACAAAATTATTGCCTGCAATAATATGGGCGTTAGCATTACTCAGAATCTGTATTACAGGCACGGCATAAATATATTCTTGGGAAAGAAGGGGGATTTGAGAGTGACCTTCGCCCCTCCCCATGCATTTCTATATTCATATCTTGGAAAATGGAGAGCTAAACAATTTTGGGCTAAAATTACTATTTTTGAGGTTCAAGCCCACTTTCCCCATTCAAACAAAAATCCAATTGTGCTGATAATTGTGCTATAACTGTGCTGATGCACAATTATACATGTAAATAATAATGATAAGCCCTAGTATGTGAGGATACCTAATTTACTGTTCTCATAAAACATGGCTCTTACACCTTTTCGGCAAAGTCAAGTATTTCATCTTCGGGCGAATATCAGGAAAAAAAAAATTAAAATTGTGGCCGAGAAAAGTGTTCTTCATTTATTTGCATATCAAAAGTCTTCCTTCATCCTCAAAACACGTCTTAGTCATCTCAATCTTTTTCTATGCAAATTAGATTCGTTTTTTATTTGCTTTCTAATTACTTTTTCTGGCCCATAAACTAATTACCAGTCGTTTTATATTAAATTGCTTTAGCGCCATGTAATCTCTACTCATATATATATATATATATATATATATATATATATATATATATATATATATATATATATATATATATATATATATATATATATATATATATATATATATATATATATATATATATATATATATATATATATATATATATATATATATATATATATTTTTTTTTATATATATATATATATATATATATATATATATATATATATATATATATATATATATATATATATATATATATATATATATATATATATATATATATATATATATATATATATATATATATATATATATATATACGGTGAGCAAAAATCAAAACCTGCATTAATTCAAAAATGTTCAAAAATTAAATTTAAAAAAAAGTGCTTTTAACTTAAAGTAAGGAACGACGTTAAAACTTAAAATGAACAGAAATTATTCCGTATATGAAAGGGGCTGTCCCCTCCTCAACGCCTCGCTCTTTACGCTAAAGTTTGACTTTCTCACAACTCTATTTTTTTTTTAAATTAAATTTTTAGTGTAAAGAGCGAGGAGTTGAGAAGGGGACAGCCCCTATCATATACAGAATAATTTATGTTAGTTTTAAGTTTTAGCGTCGTTCCTTAGCATACTTTCAGTTAAAAAAACTTGTTTTTTTTATTTAATATTATCTGTAAGACACGCACGATATTGTACATTTGACATGCTCCGGGGGGATTTCCGGAGTGATCAAAAAACGATTAGATCTTAAAGTTTGTTTTTCAAATGAGAGTATGCCAAGAATAATTTTTCTCAAAATTTTATAAAATAACTATCTCAAAATTTTGAAATAGCTATTTTGTTCTACATAATTGATTTCCAGATTGAAATTATGTTTTTGGGGAGGACACTCCCCCCCACAGCTCCCAGGGCAGAGGTGGTAAGTTACGCCCTGGGGGCATATACGGGTTTTATAGAAAGTTTGTCGTAGAAACTTCAAAAAGGACTCATTCGATTGGAAATTCAAAGGGCTAGTGCCCTTTTTAATAGTCAAAAGTGACTGGAGGACAACTATTCACCCTATCACGCCCACCTTTTCCCCAAACACATCTTATAAACTCGAGCTACAAATGAATAATCAGATATTGTATTTTCTATCAACAGCTTTTGAAAGTTTGCAAAAAAAGCTATCCGCTTAAAGAAAGAGCGAAAACAAACAACTAAACAAGAAAAGAAACACAAAAAGAAAAAAATACAGACAGTACTGTCGGTTGATTTCCAAGGATTGTTCGGTACTTGTCTAGAATCCGGTAAGCACGCAAGAAGTGAAGTTTAGTTAATGCTAATTAAATAAAAAAAAAATTGATTAAAATATAACAATTAAGAAAACAAATTTGTCTATATATTTTCACATTAGGTGGGTGGGGGTAAAGCACAGCATATATTAAATACGTAAACTAACCTAACTAAACCGAACCCACCCTTGTTACCTTTTAGTCCCCCCATACCCCCAAACACTAAAGTTCAAATATTTTTCCCGAAGTTAGAAGCCCTTTGTTTATACAGCGTCTCATATGAATTTCCGACTCATGCCTATCTGATCTTCGCAATTCAATTCTTGCGTGCTAACCGGATTCTAGACAAGTACCGATTGGTCTTTTCCGCCAACCATCTAGGGCCAAACGAAAAGCAGGTCCTCCCCGAATGAGGTTGGTGGAAGTTGTAAGGAAGAATTTAAGGGAAATAGGAACTTTTTGGGAGAGTGTTAAGAGGCAGGTCTTAAATGGATTCAGAAGGGGGAGGAGCGTGCGTAGCTGTGTTGACCTCAAGCAGCTTGGTGCTGCAGTGAGTTATTATTATTATTATGAGCAGTAATATTACATTTTAAAAGGTGCTTAGTATTTTCACCAGTAGGTAGTAAAAGCGGCTTTGAAAATTATACTGATTAAACAGTTCGCGGTGATGAACTGTAAGTCAGGAGCGACACTGCTCAATAGTAAACAAAACTATTAAAAACAGAATTTTGAATTCGATAGATATATTTAAAAGAATTGATTTATTATGCTGATTCCAAAAATTTAATATTCATAAAGCTCAATTTTAAATATAAAAGGCTACGAGTATGAGATAGTTTAACTGATTTTCGAAAAGGGGGAAAACCCTAAAAATCAAGAATTTTCTTGTAAGCCACACCCTCAGATTCAGCTTATCAGAGAACCCTACTGTTGAGGTTTCAAGCTATCTGCAAAAAAAATGGAATTTTGTATTGTTTGCCAGAAGAAAGATCACGGATGCGTATTTACTTTTTTTTTCCAGGAGTGATCATATTGAACCAAATGTCCTAGAACATCGGGAAAAGGCTTATTTGGACGGGACTTAAAAATTCTGGTGCTCTTTTTAAGTTATCAAAAATACTGGACGGAAACTAGCCCCCCTCTCATCCCTATTTTTTCCAAGAATTTTTTATATAAACTTTTTTTGTGGTTTTTGTGCTATGTTTCGCAGACCCAAAAAGTCGGTTTATCTGCCCTGACCCCCCCCCCAGTGTCACTGTTTTAGGTTTTTAAGTTTTAAATTTGGCCCGTTGTTTATATTTGGTATTTTTTATTGGGACCTATACTGACATTTTTTGCTTGTTTTTTTTTTGGTTATGGGGGGTTTACAAGGGGATAATTTTCCATGGAGAATAAAATTCACAGGGGTGAGCTTTCAAGGGAAATTTTACACGTAGGGGATTTGACGGAATTCCTATATGAAATTCTTTTTATTTGTCTTACTTTTTCTTTGCCAACTCAATTTTGAATGCGAATATATTCAAGGGGACTTGTCCGGGGGAAATTTTCAGCTTGTTTGGATTTCCGATAAAAAATTCCATGCAAGGTGGGAAGTCAGAAGTGATCAGAAAAAAGATTAGATCTTAAAGTTTTTTTTTTCAAATGTGAGTATTCTTATAATAATTTTTCAGGCTGAATCGTCTGCAGGAAATTATACGGATGGGGGGGATGGATTTTCAGCGAAAATAGAGTTGTCAGGACGGAAAGTTAAGCGGCGTGTATTTTTCGTGAGAGGAGCTTTCTACGGAGAAGTTTCCTGTGAAGGGAGTGAACTTTTCATAAAGTGTGAGACAGATTCACCGGCATTATTTTGAAAAAGTATAAGAAATTAGACAAAAAAAAGTTTTTTCAACTTAAAGTAAGGAGCAAAATTAAAACTCAAACCGAATATAAATTATTCCGCATATGGAGTGGTTGCATCCTCCTCAATACCTTGCTCTTTACGCCAAAGTTTGACTATTTATCCCAATTTTTTAAGAACGACTCCTGAAACACAAGGGCCATTTAATTTGAATAGGAAAATTTTTTTTAATAGCTAAAAACTTGTGCTGAAGCTGCCTGGGGGCCCAGGACCATAAGTTATTTAAGTTGCCATTGCTTACAGGTGGATTTATAGGTGGTCTAAAAGGAAGGACCGCTTGATCTCGGTCTTCCTTTCAGCTTGACATTTACAGGGCGTGTGTCCTGGGTCAAGAAAATCATTTTTATTTATTGGAAGATTGAGGAAGTTAGGGAAGTAGACCAAAAACTTTTTGTCCTTGATTAGTCTGAAGCTTATAACTGAAAGACCCTATGCCAAGGGGGAACTAATGCACAGAAAACTGGGTTCAGGGTACATGTCGTCCAAAACACACCACAAAACTGTTTTTACGATTGGCTTGAAGCTGGCCCAAATGGTGGAACTTTCAACCTAAATGCAAAAAAAAAGGAAGTAACTATTGCTTATCTTAAAATCAGGCCAAAAAAAAGAGCTAAAAAAAAAACTTTAGTTTCCAATAGGCTTGAAACTTACTCATGCATGATTCTGGGTTAATGGGACCCTATTCCACCAAAAAATAGGTTTTGGGCAAGAATGGCTTAGCACTTATATCCGTAGCATCCTGGGCCGAAGGCAAATTCATATACAAAAAGATTGAGGGAACTAACTCCCTAATCTGGCACCACAAAGGCATCCTAATATAAAACCAGAGTGGAAGAACTAACCCCCCCACCCATTGAAAAAAATGGGGCAGAAAAAGGTGTGAAAATATTTTTGATTTGATGTTATGTCTATAAGAAATATTTGTTCACCTGAAAATAGGATCCGAAAGAAATTTTTTCGGAGCGGCTTTAAACTTATACCGGTGCTTATTAAGAATCCAGAAAACACGCGAGGAACCGAATCTAGACTCTAATGAAATCCTAGTGAAAAACAGGTTCTACTACCTTGTGAGGTATTGCTCGCTCGGTAAAAAATGCTTAAACTTTATTTTTTGGGGGTTGAAGGGGCAAAAATAGGTACCTAGGTTAGGTTACTTATTTAATGGTTCTAAGCGTTTACCCCCCCCCCCCACGGAAAATACCCCTCCCCCCCTCCTTCGTGGAAAATTAGGCTTTCGAAATTTAAGAATTTTATTTGAGTTACATTTTTGTAATTTCCAGTTGGAGAAGAAATTTAGGAACTTGTGTAGTATGAGAAACGCACTCCAGTTTAAGATGGTTAATATTCGCGAAAAAAACAGGTTATTTCTTTATTCTCTTATTTAATTAATAAATAAATTTGGGTTATATATTTGAACATTAGGGGGGGGGGGATTAAAGAGGGTCGGTATGCAAAATTGGTTTTGTAAAATTATTCTGCATATCATATATATAGATAAATAATTTTATATTAAATCCAAATATAAGGCTATGAACACTGTAAAATAATATTAATTAAAGGAAGAAATAACATAAATTTTGATCAGAGATCATCATAAAACATTTAAATGAAAAAAAACCATAACAATTTGAAAAAACACTTAAATTAAACATTACGTTCACTTTATGCTGGATTTTTTTTTCTGACATCAAACGTTACAAATACTTTACTCCTGGTAAATACCCCCCCCCCCCGGGGGAAAGAAGGGGTTCTAAATTTGAAAATTTTATTTAAGTTTTTTTTTAATATCCGTAGGGGGAAGGAGTTTTGGATCTTGTGTATTATGGGCAACTCGCTCAAGTTTAAGCTGTGTAAAATTCTAAAACAAAACTGGTTTCTTCGTTAGTTTTTTCCAGCTTAGCACGAGACAAGACAAAGACAAGTGACAGAATATATGGAAAATACAAATTTTGGGCAATATATTTGAATATAAGGGGGGGGGTAAAGTATTTGGATAGTTTGAAGTCATAAAACAATTCTTACTTCATAACATGCAGAATAGTTGTACCTACTTTACCCCCCCCCCCTAATTTGCAAATATATAGCCCAAATTTTGTCTCTGGGCTATATATTTGCACATAGGGGGGGGGGGGTGGATGGTAAGTATTTGGATAGTTTTAATTAAGAAAACAATTCTTTCTAGGTATATGGCCACTGAAAAATTATAGAAGAATAGCAAGGTATCTGGAAATTTTTTTAACTAAAAAAAAAATAAAAAAATTCCAGAGTAAATTAAATTTGATTTTTCATTCAATTGTTTTTTCCAATTGTTATGTTTTTTTTTTTTTCAATGATTGTTTTTCCAATTATTAATTAATATTATTATTTTAATTTAGTGTTTAATTTAAGTGTTTTTTGACGATAGCTGATCAAAGTTTATGTTATTTGTGCCTTTCATTTATGTTATTTTACCGTGTCCATGGCCGTATATTAGGCTTTAAAATGCACTTATCTATCCATCTAATATGCAGAATAATTGTGCCAAACACATTTTATTCATAAACATATCAACATAATATTCTCTTGCAGAATTTTGAAAATTAAATGGTAAAATTCTAAAAAATTTTCACATGGTAAAGGTTTTTTCCAGACCAGGCTCGTACTTAGCTATTTTTTACGAAAACTCAATATGTAACAATCCCACTAAACTAATCAAAACGCTAAACTAACATGTTCTTTCATCCTGTAATATTATATTTTTGCTTTGTCTTCTAACTGCAGATTCCGTTGTGCCGCATTTTCCTATGCAATTCAAAGTAATTTTTGCTGCTCCTTGTTCCATGCCTTTTTCTTTAGCTGTTCAGAGTCATTTTTGAAATCTACATAACTATGACTTCACTCACATGAATTATTCTTTGAATGGGTTGGTCTTAGAGGATAAAATATGTGTCTCAAATCAAAAGATGATAGCTACCGGGTGTACTTCACACTCGGTAGCTGATTTCCACTGAAGTTGTTATTTGAGTTTTGCATGAGGCCACTACTTCCAAATCTAGGACTCAAACTGTAGGAGCGCGTCAAAACAAAGCAAAGTACGCAGTCTGTATTTTTCATAACATATTCAGTTTTCAACACAGTTTGTACCCAAGTGTTTCTGAACTTCTTTTTTTTTACCACAAAGTGAATATCCAAACATAGAAGTCCAAAAAACAAAGGATAGAAAGTACATAGTTTTCAAACAGTATTTTCAAAATTTCCGTAATTTTTGAAACTTGAGATTTCCTACGGTTTTTGATACCGATAATTACAAGTACTAAGGTAAACCTGCAAAAAAAAAAAAAAAAAAAAAAAAAAAAAAAAAAAAAAAAAAAAGCATGCAAACTACATTCTTAAAGATGGCTTTTAATTTCTACCGAATTTGTCTCCAAGAGTTTCTGGGCTCGTTTCTACCACGAATAAATATCGTGTTGTGATTTCCCTCAGACTTCTAAAGACTAGACTGTCATTTGTACCTAACGTAGAACATAATTATAGCTGAATAGTTGTATTTAGATACATATACATTCATTAAATAATATTAGATATCTAATAATATATTAGATAATATTTAAGTTACATCTAATGTAATTAAAACCCTGAAAATGCTGTCAAGGACAAAACCTGAAATCTTCAAATTGAGTATACCTGTAGGAAGCAATGTAGTTGTCGTTTGTCTAATTTTACGACTGGTGTTTGATCAATAACATTGCTCCCGTTAGAATTCAATGCGCATGTGCAACCTTCGTCCCGGAGCTATTACACATAGAAACATCAAATAAATCGACCTTGGAAAAAGAGGTCATTGACCCCATTAACCACGTGTTCTCCCTAGGGAGGCTATGCCCTTATTTGGGGTGCAAAAAAAGTTGTAGGTGGCAGCAGGGGTGCCACATGGGACCTCCTGATAGGGTTCTACTAGTAAGTGCATATCTTTAAAGAAGGGTTTGATTTTGGTCAAAGTTGGTAGTGAAGACCCAGTAAACAGTGACGTGATTCTTGTCTATCACAATAGTTCATAGAGAAACAAGAGTGTTTCTGCAATTCCGGGTGAAATAAAATTGTCTAACAGTAGCATTTATGGCTAAATATGTGTTCTCTTCTGTTATAAGAAAACCAGCGGCATTAGTTCATGGAAATGAAGAGGGAGAGGGATATTTTTTTCAAGTATAAGGGTAGGGGACAATTTTGTCCCTTCCCCTTATTAAAATTGTTTGCTTATTTGCTTTTTAAATTATTATTTAATGTTATTCAATTATTAAATTTGGAAGTTTTTTCCAAAATTATTTCTATTTTTAATGAAAATACCAAGAAAATCTATTTGTATTTAAAACAAGATATTTTTCAAAATATAGAAGAGGGGAAAAAATCTTGGTAGAAGGGGAAAATCCCCCTCCCCCGCCAATTGATGCCATTCAGAAAAGATTGAAGTAGGAATTTATAAGACAAACTATTGGTAAAGCAAAGAAAAGGAAAAGACTGTGACTAAATACAGAATAAAGATAGTCCAAGTTGCATATAACTTGCAAAACATCCCAGATAAATAATAGAATAGAATAAATAACTTGAAACATAGTATTTCAAGTCCCTTATGTTGTCACTTTCATTATTAAAGCCTTAGCAAGGAAAGGGTTGCTGGCTCTGCTACATACTGCAAATGCTGAGTGGATGGAAAAAATACAAAAACAGATAAAACCAACAGAGCTTAAAACATAGCGAAGACAAGAGGTCAAAGAGGTATATAGAGATTGTAGGAGGTTAGAAATAAAATCATGTCAAAGAAAAAAGTAAACAAAAGCTTGTACTCACTATCAATTCCTGGCCAGAAGAAATTACGAGCCATTGCATTTATTGTTGGTATATGACGCGATTGGATGTACCGGTATTCAATACATGGCATTGGTACTAACTCTGGAACAAATGAGCATGGATGATCACCGCCCCTTTTACCCTTATTCAAAGGGGCAGAAAGTATGCCTTGAAGTATTTGAAGCTTCAATGGTTTAGCTTCATTGTCCCTCCAGATTACCGTTTTCAGAACCCTAAAAGTAAACATACTGGTCAACTAAAAACAGCAAAATAAACTCCTTGTGCAACTGTAATATCTCACGTAAAGCGTCGGTTTTAATATATAAAAAAAGTACTTTTCAGAATGGCCGATTAAGGACAAATTTGATTGCAAGCATCAAAATGTGCGGAATTATTTACTTTTTCTAGATGGTGAAAAACCATTAGATAAAAGAAATACTTATATGAAATGTAATTATCGGAGTTTCACATGATTTGGTAAGTTAAAATACCTTTGATAAGGCGAAAACACTTTTTGGGCAAGCTGAAACTTGAAAATATATTTTCAGCATGAAATAGCCCAGTGACATTGGTAAACAAACTGTTTTCGATTTAACTGCTAAATTCTTTAAAACCTCTTACTATTTAGCGGAAGAAAAGAAGAAAAACGCGTTTTGATTACTTGAAGCTTTAATAGATTTACAGAACCAGATCAGTCAATAGTTTCCTGCTTGTGTTTGAATAGACTTCACCGTCGAGTTAAACGTTCGAGAAACAATGCCCAAGGATTGCTTCAAATTAGTTAGCTTATAGTAATTATAATTTGACTTTATGATGGAATATTCTCACATGAAACATTCAATTTTTCTTTCAATTAACCCATATTATGGTACCAGGCATACTAAGGGTACACGATATAGGGCTAATTTTCAACCATTTTAATCATGATTATTACGGATCTGTTGATGCAACGCTTCTAGAAGTCAAGCCTACAGACGGCTTTAGTGGGAGAGCCCCTTCAAGAAGACGGTTCGACATGCATGTTTGATGTGAAAAAGACTTGAAAACCATGTTAGGCAGGAACGATACTTGAAACTTACAACAAATTTCAGGGGCTTCTTGAAAGCTGGCCGAAGCAGAAGCTTTAGACAAAGTGACGTAGGGAAGGAGTGTTCATCAGTATGTTGGCTCTAGGTAGCTTGACGCTACTACAAGTATGTAGTATTATGGTAGTGAGCACGTTAATCCAACTTAGGAGAGTGTCATAAATCAAGTACACGCTAAAATGTAAATACGTAAGTAGCAATATTTTGTTTGCACCCTTGTTAAAGCTGGCTGTTGTTTAGCATCTATGAATTGGTGCGAATATTTTTATTTTTATTTTATTCAATAAAGGAGGAAGCCATAGGCTTGTCGCATAACGAACACAAAAAATAACAGCTCAAACAGCAACACTGCAAAACACAAAACGAAAAATAAAACAAAAAATATTCGTCAGTAAAAAACAACTATTCAACAACTATATTACAGAAACTGTTTTTCATAGAACTCAGTTTCAACAAGAGCACTCTTAAATGATTGCACTGTTTGCGCAAAAAACTACGGTATCAGGTAAACTATTCCAAAGTTTTGTTGCACGGCTAACAAAGCTACATTGACCTATCTTCTTGAGCACTTGTGGCTAATACATTTTATACGAGTTTTGTCAAGTGTCTGAGTAATGACTAAACTTGAAAAAATCAGCCCAGTCCACATTATCGACACCCTTCATAATACAGAACGTATTGATCAGGTCAATCCTATCCCGTCATAACTCCAGAGAAGGAAGTCCCAAACACTCCAGTCGACGCTGATATGGTAAATGGCTCAAATATGGCACAAACTTTGACGCCCGACCTTGAACCCTTTCAATTTGCTACGAGTCACATTTCCATGTAGGATACCACACAGAGGAACAATTTTCTACCACCGGGTGTACTATTGTCTTGTATAGTGTCATAAAAGAGTGATGGTTAAATTTCCTGAAACTTCTCTTAATCCGAAGCATACTGTAATTACCATTTCGTGAAATTATTGACACGTGCTTGTGATATGGTAACTAAACGCCGAACATTAAATGAAAACGCAGAGGATAAAACATTCAAGAAAGGAATAAGGAATTTACAAATATGCAACTAAATAGGTAAATCTTCGGCACACTAAAGTAGATAGAGCTCTAACTCTCGCTTTTTCTCGCGAAGAATAAGAAATACACACACAAATTAACGTCTACGATTTCCACTATCCCTATTATTTTGCCAACATCATTCTTTACTTAGGCAGCACGATTGCGCTGCCTATGATATGCATCATCATGCAAAACTTTTTATTGCCTCATATGTAAAGATAAATAGTAAATATCAATCTTTCAAAGCAAACATTAATTTTTTAAGACCCATTTTCCTGAAAATCACCCTCTTCGAACTACAACCAAAATACAAAATACAAAAGTGGGTTTCATAAACTTACTTCTTCGTATAAGGACTAATAAACGATTTTTGCTGGTCCTCGTCATCACCCAAAAGTCTGGCTTTGAAGCTGCTATATTCCCGGAGTGAAAAGTTGCGCTCTGGTTTAATCTGAAAAGATTAATAAACAGACTATTAATGGCAAGTAAATATACGAGAAAAAATGGTCTCCCGACCCATGAAATCAGTCACTGTGCCTGGAAAAATCTTACCGTTGAACGTTTTTTTAGGTGGGAAAAGGTTTAGCTCGCCATTTTCCCTCCTTGTGTTTTTTAAATAAAAAAACAAGTTTTTTCCACTGAAAGTAAGGAGCAACATTAAAACTTAAAACGAACATAAATTATTACGCAAATGAGGGGGGTTAGCCTTCCTCAACATCTTGCTCTTTACGCTAAAGTTTTTAGCACTTTTAAAAAGTCGTTTTATTGTTCTAATTAACAACGCTTACAGCTCATGGTGTAACAACGCTTAAGTGTATCGGAAAATATTTTTATCCCCCCCCCCCAAAAAAAAAACCACAAAATTTTAAATTCCCTTAACCCCCCCCCCCCACCCAGAAATTCCACATACGCCATTTAGACAACCTGGTACAATATAGTGTCTTGATTTACCTTGCTACTTAGTACTAATTAATTAAAAAAAAACTTTTTCCACAAAATAAGTTTTTCAAAGAAAAGTAAAGAACTCCATTAAACAAAAAATGAGCAAAAATAAAATCTTTCGTTAGTCTTTCTCCAATCACTTTCAACTATAAATAAAAGGCACTAGCCATTTCAATTTCTAATGAAATGGGCCCTTTTGATGTTTCTACGACAACACTTTTAATAAAAACTTTATATACAACCAAGGAATAACTTACAACCATAGCCCTGAGGGCTGGGGGGGTTGTCATCCTCACAAACCTAGTTTCCAGAACTTTCTACTACGTTGAACAAAATAGCTATTTGAATATTGTGCTTGGATGTTTTGGGGAATGGGGGGCGTAAGAGAGGGGTTAGGTATCCTCTAATCACATTCAAATATTAAAAAGGGCACTAGCCCTCTGAATTTCCAATTGAATGAGCCCCGTTTGAAGTTTCTACAACAACTCTATCATTAATAACCTTATATACCCCCATGACATAACTTACAACCTTCGCCCTGGGGACTCTGGAGGATTTGTCATCCTTAAATACATAATTTCCAGAACTTTCAACTACGTTGAACAAAATGGCTATCTCTAAACTTTGATTGAATGTGTTTGGGGAAATGGTGGGCACAAGAGGGGGGGGGGGTTAATTACTCTCCACTAACTTTCGACTATTAAAAAGGTCAATTTCAATTTCCAATCAAATGAGCCCCTTTTGAAATTTCTACAACAACTTTCTATATAAACCTTGTATGCCTCCAGGGCATAACTTACAACCCTTGCACTGAAAGCTCTGATGGGGTTATCATCCTAAAATACCTAATTTCCCGAACTTTCGAATACGTTGAACAAAATGGATATCTCAAAATTTTGATTAGATGTGTTTGGGGAAATGGTGGCTCCCAGGGCATAACTTAAAACCCTTTCCCTGCAGACTGTGGGGGGGGGTCGGGGGTGTCATCCTTAACAACACAAGGCTTAAAAAGATAAACGACTCCTAACGGAAGGGCTATCTCAACATTTCAATCTGATGCGTTTGGGGAACAAGTTAGAGTGAGAGGGGGGTTTGTCGCCATCCAATCACTTTCAAAAAATTTATAGTGCACTATCTCTTTGAGTTTCCAATTGAATGAGCTCCTTGTCAAGCTTTTATGACAAACATATTAATAAAAACCGTATCTGCCCCCAGGGCATAAATTATAACCCTTGCCCTGAAGACTGTGGGGGGAGTGTCCTGCTCAAAGGTAGAATTTCCTGAACTTTAAACTGCGTGGAACAAAATTACTGTCTAAAAATTTTGATTGGATATGTTTGGGGAAAAGGTGGGCATGGAAGGGGTGTTAGTTGCCTTCCAATCACTTTCGACTATTAAAAAGGGCACTAGCCATTTCACTTTCCAATTAAATGAGCCCATTTTTAAAGTTTCTACGACGACGCGTTCAGTAAAAACCTTATATGCCCCAGGGCATAACTTACAATCCTTGCCCTGAGGGCTGTGGGGGAGTGTCCTCCTTAAAAACATAATTTCTATCTGAAAATCCACAGAACTGAACAACATGGCTATCAAAAAACTTTGATTGGATGTGTTTGGGGAAACAGTGGGCGAGAGAGGGAGTCTAGTTTCCCTCTAATCACTTTCTACTATTAAAAAGGATACTAGACCTTCGAATTGCAAATCAAATGAGTACTTTTTCAAGTATCTACGATAAAGATTTCAATAAAAACTTATATGCCCTCAGGGCATAAGTTATAACCCTTGCTCTGAAGACTGTGAGCGGAGTGTCCTGCTCAAAAGTGGGCGTGGAAGGGGTGTTAGTTGCCTTCCAATTACTTTCGACTATTAAAAAGGGCACAAGCCATTTCAATTTCTAATCGAATGAGCCCTTTTTGAAGTTTTTAGACAACGCTTTCTTTAAAAACCTTATTTGCCCCCAGGGCATAACTTACAACCCTTGTTCTGAGGGCTGTGAGGGGGTTGTCATCCTCAAAGACCTAATTTCCACAACTTTCAACTACATTGAACAAAAGACTATCTCACAATTTTGATTGGATGTGTTTGGGGGAATGGTGAGCGTGAGAGGGGGGTTAGTTACCGTCCAATCACTTTCGACTATTAAAAAGTACACTAGCCCTTTCAATTTCCAATCAAAGGAGCCTTTTGTGAAGTTTCTATGACAACGTCTTCTGTAAAAATCTTATATGCCCCAGGGCATTGCTAACAACCCTTTCGTTGAGGGTTATAGGGGAGTGTCCTCCTCAAAAACATCTTTTCTATCTGGAAATCAACTACGCTGAACAAAATGGCTATCTCAAAGTGTAGATTGGATTTGTTTGGGGGAATGATGGGCGTGGGAGGGGGGGGCTAGTTGCCTCAAATCACTTTCGACTGTTAAAAAGGGCACTAGCCCATTGAATTTCCAATCGAATGAGCCTTTCTTGAAGTTTCTACGACAACGCCTTCTATAAGAAACTTATATGCCCCCAGGGCATAACTTAAAACCCTTGCCCCCTGGGTTGTAGAGAGTGTCCTCCTAAAAAACATAGTTTCTATCTGGAAATCAACTACGCTGAGCAAAATGGCTATCTCAAAGTTTTGATTGAATGTGTTTGGGGGAATGATGGGCGTGGGGTGGGGCTAGTTACCCTCCAATCACTTTCGACTATTAAAAAGGGCACTAGCCACTCCAATTTCCAATCGAATGAGCCCTTTTCGAAGTTTCTACGACGACTCCTTCGATACGAAGTGCCCGGGTATGGAGAAACCAAAAACACATTGTGCCCACATCGTTCTTTACTTAGGCAGCGCTAGCACGCTGCCTATGATATTATAGTGGAGTTGATTTATACTCACTACTTCACCTCGCTAAATAGTTAGTACGTTTCAAACGTCGAATGCTACATGACACTATTACCAAATACCTATGACCTGTTTACTGGAACTATCATGAGACCGGCCGAATAAGTTACCATTAGTTTCTTTGTTCCTACAGAAAATTTTGTCGAAAATGTGTTGTTTTTATTGAAATTGAGGGTATGGCCCATTACAAGACGGTTCACTTATTTTTAATAGCATACGAAGGGTCTTAAAAAAAAAAAATAATAATAAATACCTGGAATCGATCCAGAATTCTTTCATCATTCTCTTTGTCTCTCTCTAACGGCTCCAATTCTAAAACCGGTTCTGATTGTCCTGCCAGTTTTCGTACCAATCTGTCAAAATCAAACTGAGGGAGGTTTTTAGTTCTTCGAGCATGGCGAACTTGAAGTTTTCTATAGAGGCGCCGAGCTTCAAGTGAACAACCAATAAGACTTTTTGATTGCTCCAATTTCTTCAGCAATTCATACTCTTCATATGCAGAGATATGTTTCAATCTGGAAAATTCAAAAAATTTGGAGCAATACGTTCAAATATGTCTATTTAATTAAACCATGTTCCTGACAATTTATTACATATCAGCTGGAAATTCAAATGACGAGGGGAATAATTATGCTGGCAGAGGGGGTGGGGATTTTCCGCGGAAAGCATTTTTTCACTAGGGGTGGGGGATTTCCGGGAAAAATTTTCCATGGAGGGGAGATATCCGACATGATTTGAAAATCGATCAGAAATTAGTCTTTTTCAAATGAGACTATGCTAAGGAGAATTTTTCAGGTTGAGTCGTCTTCAAGAAATTTCCCAGGGGGATTTTTAGTGAGAGGATGGAATTGTCCGGGGGAAATTTTTCGGGGTTGGGGGTATTGAACGGGGAAGGAGCTTTACTTTGAAGAATTTTCTATAAGAGGAGGGGAATTTTCGATCAAAAATCAAATTAAAAAAACTAGTTTTTTCAACTGAAAGTACAGAGCAATTTTGACACATGAAACGAACAGAAATTATTCCGTACATGAGGGGGTTGTCCCCTCCTCAATACCTTACTGTTTATGCTAAAGTTTGACTTTTTTCCCCAATTCTTTAAGAACGAATCCTGAAACACAAGGGCCGTTTAATCAGAACAAGAAGCTTTTTTAAAAGTTCTAAAATACCTTTGCGTGGTATTGAGAAGAAGGCAACACCCCTCATATAGGTAATAATTTCTGCTCGTTTTAAATTTTAACGTTGCTCTTTATTTCCAGTAGAAAAAACTTTTTTTTTTAAATTTAATAACAGTAATGAGACGATTGATCGGAGTTGCTAAAATTAAGAATTTTGCTAGAATCAGCGTTGGAATCGAGAAAATTTTCTTGATTCTCGAGACGATTCCACCATCAAGTTTTTATTTTAAATTAAAGAAAAGTCTTATCAAGCTTTCTATTTAAGATTGAAAAATACCGCTCACATACAGTTGAACTTCAGCAAGCCTCTGATTTAAGATAAAGTTTATCTTACAATTCTTGTTTAAATTAACTTACTTTTTTACAGTATTAGAGGCTTCTGTAATAAAACAGATTTCGCCTTGTCTGCACTATTTAAAGAACAATTTGATGACTGACTAATTGTTTGAAAATGGATGTTTTTTTTTAAATAAGGTAATACTCGCAATAGGCTACTGATTGCAGAGTCTATTTTTTTTCTTTTTTTGTAGGACAAGTTTTTTCTTATTTATTTTACAATAAACGCTGATATTCACTTTATTTAGTAAAAAAGAAAAAACGCTGTACATTTTTCCAGCGGAACAGGAGAACGTGCATTCCTACTTTTTTTTCACAAAATATAAAAAAAGAAAACCCGAATTAAAAGTGTCGACTTCCTTTTGGACCTTGGCTTAATGCACTCAAAGAATTAGTAAAGCATGAGATATATGTGCAAGTGGATGATGCTACGCTTTACGATACTCACAGAAGAAAAACATAACAACTAAATGTGTCCCTTTTTCGTTTTAGAAGTAAAACAGAACACTACGCAGAAATCCCACAACGGGTCGAGCTACGAGACTTTTAGATTTGACTAAACAACCTGAAATGGTTATGGCAGTCCGGGCCGTCACGTGTGAGGGGGGGGGGGTCGTCCCCCCCCAATGTTTTTGGTCACTCGGTAAAAAATAATTCGGTAAAATCGTGGCGCTTTGTGCCACAATTTTTCCGACGCCGTTAAAATTCTTAGTCCAGTTCAATAAAGACCACGAAAATACTGACATTTCATCTGCAGAAATTTCAAACTTGGTCGGTAAACGCAGTAGTTTTACCGACTCCTGACGTGGTTTTATAGGTGGTGCCACAACTTTCCATTTGGTTAAATAAACAGCCCTGAAATGGTGACGCGGTTTTACCGACTCGTGCAGTGATTTTACATTTTAGCTAATTATTGACAAAAAACAGTCGGTAAAAATGACCAGCCAGTCGGTAAAATCTCTTGCCCCCCCCAAAAAAATTTTGGCTTGTAACGATATTGATATCAGTTGATAACTTAGAGAGGTTCAGAGGTGGTAAAGATGACTAAAGTCCAACCCTTCACCACTACTGGCCAAAATTAATGGCAACCTAAGTTTCAAGCGGAAACACAGCACTGTCGTGCATAGGTTAAAGAAAGGGACACTACACCTCTGAAAATCATCATTATTATGTCACTGGCCTAAGGTACTTACTACATAAATTTCAAACTGATCGGTGAAATAAAATACCTAGCATTCTATTGAAAAGCTGATGGCTGGCGAAGGGACATGGGCCAACCTCGAACCTCCAATCATACAGATTAAAAATTCTTGTTTGATTCACTTTCATCAAGATATAACACACATACTTTTCTGCTGAAGCGTTAGCGAAGAGGGAGAGAGGGAGAGAGAGAGAGAGAGAGAGAGAGAGAGAGAGAGAGAGAGAGAGAGAGAGAGAGAGAGAGAGAGAGAGAGAGAGAGAGAGAGAGAGAGAGAGAGAGAGAGAGAGAGAGAGAGAGAGAGAGAGAGAGAGAGAGAGAGAGAGAGAGAGAGAGAGAGAGAGAGAGAGAGAGAGAGAGAGAGAGAGAGAGAGAGAGAGAGAGAGAGAGAGAGAGAGAGAGAGAGAGAGAGAGAGAGAGAGAGAGAGAGAGAGAGAGAGAGAGAGAGAGAGAGAGAGAGAGAGAGAGAGAGAGAGAGAGAGAGAGAGAGAGAGAGAGAGAGAGAGAGAGAGAGAGAGAGAGAGAGAGAGAGAGAGAGAGAGAGAGAGAGAGAGAGAGAGAGAGAGAGAGAGAGAGAGAGAGAGAGAGAGAGAGAGAGAGAGAGAGAGAGAGAGAGAGAGAGAGAGAGAGAGAGAGAGAGAGAGAGAGAGAGAGAGAGAGAGAGAGAGAGAGAGAGAGAGAGAGAGAGAGAGAGAGAGAGAGAGAGAGAGAGAGAGAGAGAGAGAGAGAGAGAGAGAGAGAGAGAGAGAGAGAGAGAGAGAGAGAGAGAGAGAGAGAGAGAGAGAGAGAGAGAGAGAGAGAGAGAGAGAGAGAGAGATGACAGAAGGGGGACAGGAACCATAAACCAACTTTGTTCCTCAAATCCTAGCTTGTAAATCATTGAACATTTCCTTATTGGAATAATGTAGATTTACCAACCTTTCTGCGAAAAAGTTGGTGAGGTGGAGGGGGATTGGAAAGACCATTACTTTGTTCGACTTCAACGAGAAAAGTGATGGAGTGACTCGAAACTTTTATAATGGCATGCCCCAAGAAGAATTAAACAAAAAAAGAGGTCATTTCCCTCAAAGACGGTTTGAAAATACGCTGTTTCTCCTTATAATCAACTTTACTCTAGGTTTCCCGATACTCAAGCAAGGGTTTTATTTTTAAATGCACCATGTACACAAGATACAATTGTATTATTTTGCTCCTGAACATATAACTAACTCAGTCTACTGTTGTTATTTATAATATACAGCATATACAACCTAAGACTACGTTAGTTTGGCTTACGACAGAACATCCATTATTTATTTCTGATGCATATCATGGCAAGAAAAATTTGATTCTATACCTACTACCGTGTGATTATGATATATACACTTTACTAATAGTTGGGAAGCTACGTCATTGCGCTGCACTATTATTAATAGTCGTTGCATATCCAGTTGCATGAGAACACATATACTTATCCTAAAATGTATCAGAAACGAGCAAAAGGTAGACCGATTAGCGCAAAAATGTAACCCCTTATTCCAGAAGAGGAAAATTCTGTATAATTCTTGCTTATAGGTCACTCTCTGCTTTAGAGAAGAAATCTTCGAGCGATGAGACCTTGAAACTTTATTGCACTTGGCCTGTAAAGGTCAACGTTCTAAATCTTCTTGGTTAAGGCCCAAATTATTTGCCACCTAAGTTTCAAGTAGATCGCTACACTTCCATACATAGGCCAAAAAAGGGGACTACACCACTGAAAATTATCGTTCTTATGACATTGGTCCTAAGTATTCGCCCCACAAATTTCAAGCTGGTCGGTGAAATAACGCCAAAAAAAAACACATCTTCCTACCATTCTGCTGAACAGACTGCATTTCGATAAAGGCCAGGGGCCACATTTCGAGCCTCCAATCACATAGGTTGGAAATTATTGTGTGATTCGTCACTTCAAACAAGGTGCACTTTTCCGCTGAAAATTCAGCTACTAGGGGGCCAACGGGCCCATTTTATCTCCCAATTCATATAGATTGATAATCTTTGCATGTTTTCAATTTAAACAAAATACAACTAGTCAAAAATCTGATTAAAAAAAGAGGATAGGTAGGACAGGATGCTGGAGGAACCCTGGGCAGACTTTGGCTCTCTGGCCCTATAGATTATATATCCTTGCCTACTGTTCAACTAAGAACTTAACATTGAGAGGACCAAAAGGGAGATGGGTGCTGAAGGGACGAAATACCCATTTTGTGGTCCCATTAATATCGATTAAAAATCCTCGCACGATTCTACTTCAAATAAAGACACATTATATCACTTTTTTGTTGAAAAATGATAGACAGAGATGGGGGCAGTCGCTGCGACTATGGACATACTTTGTGAAAGGGCCATTAGCCCAAATCTGGTCCTCCAGTCATAAGGATTAAAATTTATTTAAATCAAAATCTATTAAGCGCTTAAATATTAGAATGTATTTAGACAGTGATTAAACAGTAATTCAAACCGTGACCGAGCATGTCAAAAGAGGCAATATTCGGGTATTCAGATTTTTCCGTCAAAGAAACATTTAGCTTTTTCTGATATGGAAGAAAAAATTTAAATAAATGCGGAGATGGATTAAAATTTAAACGACTTGAATCACCTTAAACTAAAAGGAAAGAGGGAAAAACTCAGGGAGCCGTTAAACACATGATTCGCTCTCTATATAAAACACTAAACATTCAAAAACGAGAAATGGAATTCGGGTCGTGAACTAATATGAATATTTTGCTTCGATTATGCAAATAATATAAGAAAATATTGAAAAAGTCGCAAAAATCTGAAAATTTTGAGGATACAACCCTGAAACACCCCTCTCCCGTTAGGTGAAATACAAAAGGTTTCACGCATACTTTCTGTAAGGTTCAGTTTGGGACTGAAAAGGGATAGTTTTCAACGCAGTATTAAACTTTACAACTGATTTGGTTAATCCCAATTTTACACAAAAAAGCTTTTATTGCAGGTCAACAGAATACCATGAAATTCAAAATAATACTTTCACGAAAAAAAAAACATAAATAGAAAAGAAAAACTTCTTTAAAACGAAGTCCAGCTTCGGGCTAAGCTCAAAGAAGGCCCTCAATTTATATGAACTTGCGCACTGACTTATAATTCTGCAATCTATACAATCTAGCAAGCTAGCTTCCAGGAGGCCTACTTGAACTTCCGAGAACGAACTTATGTTAAGCCCAATATGAAAAGAAGATTCCCGATACCCAGATCATCATGATGCCAAAAAAGCACATTGAGCACGAGCGACCTTATGGGTCAGTTAGAGTGTTTAGTCCAAGGTTAATCTGGGGAAAGGACACAAAGGCTGGTTGGAATTGGAATTCCAAGATATTTGCGATGGACGGACATTCTGTACAGGGCTATTTAGATATTTACATATCTAAAGACACAAAACACAAACTGATGATACACAGTCAGTTTTTTCTCATCGATCGGAAAATAGATGACCTTTCATTGCAAAAGAACAAAGCAGTAGACTCAGTTATAATTTGAGGTTATAAAGTTGTGATAACCTAAATTTGAGACGAACTCAGCTAAAAATCATCTTCTTTACTCACTCAAGCATAGAACTTGCACTAACTGGCAAAGGTAGCTAAGAAACATTGTTTTGTTTCATTGCCCGGCTTTCCAGCGTATATCATCGCCTGTTTCATATTTAAAAAATAAACTTTTTTATGTAAAAAAAGGTGAATTTTATTAGATCTAGTAAATATAAAACATCACTAATAAAATTTAGCCAATTCAGAACGTTGTTTATATTTAAAACACATAAACAAACATGGAAAAACCCTGAAAATTGACTCCACCAGATTACCGGTTCAAAACTAGCAATGTAAATTCATATCCATTTTTTATTGTTTTTGCTGACCTAATCGATTTAACAACTACACGGTTCATTTTTAAGTCTGATGTTTCAAAAAAGCACACTATTAAGCCAATATTCCAACGAAGAGAATTTAAAAAGAGTCTAGCAATTCTTTATAGAAAGATTCAAATGAAAAAATGTGTAAAATCGAACATTACCCAAATTTCATATATAACTGATATCGATGATTATCTTCGAGTGATACTGCAAAAGTTACTGCACAGTTAATATAGACTACAAACATTATAAATTCTGTTAGAAAAATGAATAAAAAGGGCAAAAAAAAGCTACTTTTAGTTCGTTACACTGTCCGATTTTCCATTAAGCATGATCACATTATTCGCTGATACGCTCGCTACAATAAAAATTTCTGTTGGAAGCATATCTATAGGTCACGGAATTTATCTGATAAAAAATAAAGCAACCCGGAATATCACTGAATAGGTCAATGTTCTTAGCTAAGAAGTACTCCTAGGGAATGAGCACTTCATTTTAGGAAAATCAGTCCAGATAATTCGATCAAAGCAAGGGTGCATTTGAACCAATTTCAGTATCAATATTTTCATCTTCCAGCTATTTTGCAATCGATAAAAAGAGGCCTTTTGGAATAAAAAAACCTTAAAGTATCCAGAGAATAAATCAAGATGCTGAAAAACAGTCTATTTATTTCCCACGAATAGCTTAGGGAGTGGAACGTGACGGATAGAAATCAACATGACAGAATAATCACCAAATACCATTGCATTATGACAGTAAAGTTCCATGTTCGTTTAACCAAAGACACTTTTTTTGTTCATTTATAGAGATATCAAAGGTAAACAAATAAAGTTTAACAATTAAAATGTCTAATTCTACATTTACCTAAAAAAAAGTTCAAATTTTAGGAAAATAAAATTATTCTTCGATGACAATCCTTAGAAAAATACACAGAAATCAGTTTGACCCCCTCCAAGAAATCTTTCTGCTAAACCCCCCCCCCCTCACTCTAAAGGATCAAACTGTGTAGACCGAAACAGAAACCAATCTTGATAAACTAGCTACAACGTCTATATAAACTAACTAAACAAATTATCTATATAATTAGCTTACTCCTTGCTATTCATCTATTTATATCTATAACTGGAATAAAGTCACCCATCGCTGGTCCCTTAAAAGACGCTCAAGGAAGTATGATCCCTGACGTGCAAGGTGAACTTGATCACTGGAAGAATCACTTTAAAGACCTGCTTAATCCTAATACAGATGGACAAGATGCAACGGCGATGCCGCCAACAACAGCTGAAAGACCACCATATACAATCGACATGGCACTACCTTCAGATTCAGAGATACTAAACGCGATCAAACGGCTAAAAAACAATAAGTCTCCTGGAGAAGATAGTTTCCCTTCCGAGGTCTACAAGGTGTCACCACACGTTGTAACGGAACAACTAGAAACCCTCTTCAGTCTGATATGGGAGAAGAAGACCTTCCCGTCTGATTGGAAGATGTCAGTAATAATCCCAGTATTTAAAAAGGGGGCCAGATGCGACAGCTGGAACTACCGAGGGATATCACCTATGGATACGGCCACCAAAGTATTTGCGATGGTTTTGCTAAAAAATTTGAGGGAGCAAGGGATGAGCGGACACGTGAAAATCAGTGCGGATTTCGAAGAGGAAGAGGGCGCACTGACCAGGTCTCCACTCTTCGCCTTATTCTCCAACAGTGCGAACGCTACAAACTCCCCATAATTAACATGTTCCTTGATTTTGTGGCTGCTTCCGACTCTGTAACTTGCAAAAATCTTTGGCGAATCATGTTGGAAGATGGTATGCAAGTAGAATTCATAGAGCTGTTGAATGCCTGCTACAAGCATTGCAAATCGACAGTAAGAGTGCTGGGCGAAGAAACTGAGCCCTTCAATGTCAAAAGTGGTGTAAAACAGGGGTGCATATTGTCCCCTGTTTCGTATAACTACTGTATAGACGTGATTCTAGAGAATGCACTCTCGAGTTTTGATGGTGTTGTTATGGGATTGGGCATTAACGTGTCTGACCTGGACTACACGGATGACATCGACGCTCTTGCTGCTGCCCAAGCAATGTTAAATGAAATAGCACATTTCTCTCAGCTACTGGGTATGAAAATCAACACGGCCAAAACTAAAGTCATGGACCTAAACATGCAGTCGGATTATCAGCTTGTGCTTTACGGACAAGAATTAGAAAAAGTCAACAGCTTCACCTATCTTGGCTCAATAATAGACTCTCGTGGAGGGTGTGACCTTGACATACAGAACCGAATCAACAAAGCCCAAGCCATGTTCTCACAACTCCGCCGCCATCTGTGGATCCGGCGGGAGATCAGCATGAAGACAAAACTTTCTGTTTATAAAGCGGCTGTTAGATCTGTTCTCTTCTATGCAGTTGAAACTTGGCCACTGAAGGCGCTACATCTCCATGATTTGGAAGTATTTGACCACCGCTGTCTACGAAAAATCCTGAGGACTCGATACTCCGATAGAATCTCAAATGTTGATGTGCGCCACCGCTGCTGTGACATCAAACCCGCCGCCATGATTGTCAAACAGAGAAGACTGCGTTCGCTTGGTCATGTCCTTAGAAGACCCAATGACCGCATCTTAAAGCAAGTGCTTCTAGCTGTCCCATTGCCAGATTGGCGCAGGCGACCTGGCGGTCAATTTAAGAATTGGTGGACAACTGCCAAAAACGACCTCGACCCCATTGGCGGATTTCAAAAATTAGGCAGAAAGTGGGAGAACTGCTGGCTCTGGTTTGCTGAAGAGCTGGCACAAGATCGCGACAAATGGGAGTCAATCATACGTCTCTTCTAGATGGCGGGTGAGGCGTCCGCTCCTGGTCCCGCAACAAGTACAAGTGCAAGTAAGTATTCATCTATTTATACCAAGGTGCACAGGTGCGCCAATGCAGTGGGGGTTGGGCAGCTGCTGTCTCAGACTTTTAAGAGTACCTGTTTTAGTACTTGTTTTCAGAAATATCTATCTTTGGTACTTTAGTTGACAAAAATGGGAAAACAACAGAATCTCCCTCCCTAAATTTAGTGAATTAGCGCACCACTGGGCATACATGAGTACTTAAATCGATTTAAATCGATGTTCGAAATTCTGCTTACCAGTACCAAGTTCTCAATTTCTAAGGGGCGCAGTGGCTTATCATTGTTGAGTGAATCTGATCCCAAAACAATATTCAGTTTATTGAATCAGTCTCAAATTATAGATTCAGTCCATATTTATAGATTCAGTAGAAAAAAAAAAAAAAAAAAAAAAAAAAAAAAAAAAAAAAAAGAGATTTTCAAAGGAAAGTAAAAGGTGAGAAGCAACGTAAATTATCCTACATATACGGGAGCATCCACTCCCTAAACCACCTATTACTTGCACTAAGTTTTCAAGTTATTATTATTATATGTATATGTGTTACCGTGAATGTCCGAAATTGGTGAATATCGAAAATACCTTTTTTTCTCCCTGGATTTAGTCAGCGTTGCCAGTCAACTTTTTCAGTTTAGCTTATGTTTTTAACCCATTTCTGAGATTTATAACCAAATTTTTACCTAACCTAACCTAACTTTTAACGTCACAGGTTACATAACATTGAAAAAGCGGACTCGCAAAGCTAATTGAATCCAAGCAGAGAAAAAGGAATTTCGAAGATACACCTGTGAATGTCAACATTAACCAGATTTCGAACATTCACGGTAAAACACACACACACACACACACACCACATATATATATATATATATATATATATATATATATATATATATATATATATATATATATATATATATATATATATATATATATATATATATATATATATATATATATATATATATATATATATATATATATATATATATATATATATATATATATATATATATATATTTTATATATATATATATATATATATATATATATATATATATATATATAACAAGATTATACATAGTATATAGTATTTTATGTAGTATACTATATACTAATTATACTCCCCATAAACATAAGTTAAACTTTACAGCAATGATCGTGTAGTTTAGACGGTGGTTGCCAATGCCCTATATATATAGAACGATTTCTGTTTATTTAAATTTGAAAGTAGCTCTTTACTTTGATTTGGTGAAACTTGTTTATTTCAAATTTATACTTCTGTTCACTTTAAATATCATATTCAAGCTGTCTCCATATTCATGTGAAGAACCTCTTACTGAAACTTGGAGGATTCGTGTCTCAAAAATGCACTCTTTGAGGCTTCAGTCCTCCACCTATCCACAGAAAGATTCAATGACTTTTCCCAAATAGCTGGTGCTCAACTGTACATAAACTACCAATAATATACTTTTATTTGTATGAACACCCCGCTTTAGTACATTGGATTGATGCTGTTCTTGGCAATACGAGGCCCAGGAATCGATCCCTGCTGCAGCAGGGTCGGGTGACAGGCTTGCTACTTGTCTCTGTAAAAGAGATCCAGCAACTGGAACGTCGATGTGACACACTATACACCAGCAATGGCTCTGAAGGATCTCTTTTCTTATTTTATATTTATATCAACTACAAATATAATTAAGGAGCAATTTAGCACCACACGGCAAGGCCGCACCCAGGATTTTTTTTCGGAGGGGGTTTGACTCAAAGATTTTTTTTGGGGGGGGGGGATTACACAAAATAAAACTAAAAAACCGCATACCAAATTTGTTTATATCTATTTTTGTTACGTTTTTACGAGTCAAAATAAAATTTCGGGAGGGGTTCAACCCCCCCCTTTGGGTACGGTCTTGCCGCACGGCCTCATGATCGCTGAAACCAGTTAACTAAACAAATACATTTTCAACAGTCTAAATTGATTGACTGTCTCAGAAACTTCGCTTGATAGCATTTTGGCTTTATTTGAAATTAATTTTAAAAAGCTTTTTCCACCACAAAAGAAGTTTTTATAGAAAGGTAAACATAAAAAGCTATGTTAACCCAAAGATGGGCAGAAATAAGGTCAAATAATTTTTTCCAACGTAAAACTAGATAAATCACTATCAATTAATAAATCAAACTCAAAACGAACAGAAATTACAATAAATAAGCAAGTCAAACCCAAAACAAGCAGAAACTACCACAAAAAGGAGTAGGGCGAACACCCCCAGTGCCTCCTAAAGACCAGAACATGATTTGTAGTTTACTGAATTTTTTTTAGCTATGTTTTTTTTTATTTCTCATGACATAAAAAAAAAGAAAAAAAACCATCATAACCAAGATTTCTGAAAAAAATAAGTGATTGTGGATTAAGAGTTTCATGTATATTCTGATACCGTATCAGACTACTACTACTTGATAGTAATAGCAGTAGCCATGGAAGTTTCAATTTAGTACCCTCAGTCGTTCTTGGGATACTGCTGATACGTCCTAATTACAACCAGCACGCACATAGTGCTCTTTGATTTAGTTTGATACCAACATAAACTTTCCTTGAAAGTTTCTATTTTATATTTTATTCCAGTTCTAAGGAGTCCTGCCTATGCTATTTTGACAACTTGGATGTATTTGAACTTTTTTGATATTGTTCAATAGTAACACTAGTAGTTGCTGTAGTAGTGGTAGTAGTAGAAATAATAACAAAAGTGGTAGTAATTTTAGTAGCTCTAAAAGTTTTAGCTTAATACCATAAGGCGTTTCTGAAAAAATATTGATACACTCAAATGTGCTTTGATAACCCAAATGTGCAAAGTGTGTTTTTATTTATTTCAATATCTCCCTCAAAATACCCTGAAAGCTTCACCTTAATGCTCTAAGCCGTTCCTTAGATGTTGTTGATACGCCCTTTTGTTGCATGCATATAATGTGCTATGATTTAGTTCAATACCGGCCTCACATTCCTTGAAAGTTTTACCTAGCATTCTTAGCATTAGCAATAATAGTAGTTACAGTAGCAGAAGTAAGTAGGAGCAATGGGAGAAGCAGTAATAGGAGAAGTAGCAGCATTCACAATGTCCCTTTTTGGTTAGTTCAACATCCTTTCGTCACGCCCTGATAGTTCCAGCTTAATAGCTTAAGCCCTTTATTAGATATTGCTGATATATCCTTTTAATAGGCTGCAAGCACATCCCCTAACAATCCCTGAAAGTTTCACCTTAATACTATAAGCGTAAGTAATAGCAGTAATAGTAGCAGCAGCAGTAGTAGTACTGCTACAACTACAAGTAGTATTAGTAGCATACACGTACAACCTTTTTATTAGTTCAACATCTCCTTTAACATACCTTGAAACTTTGAAAGTAATACTCTAAGCGGTTGTTAAGATATTACTGATACGCCCTTTTGACAGCTTGTATATACATAGCGTCTTTGATTAAGTTCAACTGGCCCCCAACTTTCCATGAAAAATTTCTCCTTAGTACCCTCAAGCTTAGTAGTAGCAGTAGAAGTAGTAGTAGTAGGTTGTATATAGTACCTTTTGGTCGGTTCAACATCCCCCTCAACATGTACTGAAAGTTTCAACTTAAAACTCGAAACTGTTCCTAGGATATGATTGTTACGCCCTTTTGATAACCTGCATCAACATAGTCTGTTTTCGATTTATGTCAACAACCCCTTTGAATATTCCTTAACGTGTCACCTTAATACGCTTACCTTCAGTAGTAGTAGTATTACTCGTAGTAGTAGTAGCAGCAGTAGTTGTAGTGGCAGTTGTGGTAACAGTAGTAGTACAAGTTGTAGAAGTAGTAGCAGCATGCACATAGCACCTTTTGTTTTTCAACATCACTCCTCAACATAGACTGAACTTTCAACTTAATGCCCTAAGTAGTTCCTGGGACATTGCTGATACGTCCTTTAGACAGCCTGCGTGAAAATAGTTTGTATACCCTTCTAATACTAAAATTATAATTATTATTATGGGTGGACTCAACAAAGTGAGGAAACGCTACAAAGGCCCATTACCACCTAATCGCAACTGTCAGCTGTCGATGAGTAAATTTTAAATATTCTGAGCTAAAATACACTACATAGGCTGATTCATTTATGTATACATTCCAATCAGAATTTCGCTTCAAATATGTATCATATGAAACAAAATGTTTCATTAGATTAAGAAAAGAAATTGCTCAAAAAGAAAACAAAATCCTCACACCAAACAGATTATTGCGCAACAGATTACTTCGAAAGCTCACATGAGGAACACTTTTTCTTATTTTCCATTTTCTTACTCTGGTAACTTAGTTGACTTTTTGTAACCTGGCTTTAAGTAGTCTAGCCTAATCACAGGGTATCTACTTTTTATTGCAATAATTCTAGACTGTTCCCAGCTCTTCCAGGCTAGCTTTATCATCGTTCTTCTGCTTGCTGCAAAATTCGCATGCAACACTATATGGAACCCGAGTCAAAACATTAACAGTTTTAACAACTCTACGATAGGTTTCAACACAGACTTTATAATCTGGATACTTCCCTTTGAAATCAGTAAACATAGATAAAACTGTCAAATCCTTGGGCAGATATCGAATGTTATTCCCATTACGACGACAGCATTCGAGTGTAATGGGATTGTAGCTGTTAATATGGTCTATCATGGCTTTCAGCTTGTCACTATCAGATTTTCGGTCCCCGCCTCTTGATTCTGACAAGTAATTCCGTGACTTTGGGTCTTTAGCCTTTGCTCTTAGAAATGATACAAGAGAACTACTGTTAGTTAGCCCTAAGGTAGCCAGAAACATTCGTTTGCAAACCATAACTGGACCTTCATTTACAGACAAAGGAAGATGATACAAGTGGGTCACAGTTCTCAATCTTTTATTCTCACTTTCACAAGTCTCCCCTTTGACTACTTTGGTTTTATCAGTGTCTCTTCGCCTTCGTTTAACCTCTTTAGAAACTACCATTGCTTCATAAAAGCTTCTTCTTCCAGCCAGATCACTCTGCCAAAACTCGTTGTGTATGCAAACCATTTGAGAGTCTGTGATAGAACTGCATTTGGTTACAAACTCCCGGCAATTGCACCTTTCTCGAAGAGGATGTTTCACCTTTTGTTTTTCTAGTTGCATAGCTTTTTTATTCTTTTTCGTATCGCTAAGGATATGTATTTCTGGTGATGTTCTAAAAACTGTATTTGTATCATATACATCAGCTGCATCATTATCAGATCTATCCACAATAATTTCCTTGCTGCTTTCCTCAGTAAGGCACACACTTACACACTGAGCAATTTTTAAAGCCATGTTACAAAGTTCAAGGTTGTAAGGCCGAGTGGAATCCGATGGGGACGACGTTGGGCTTGAGTTACCTTCTACAAGCATATTGTTTATGTTAGAATTGACCAAACATTCAGAGTTGCTAGGTTGTCTATTGCCATTAATAAAATGCAGTTTCATAGAATTATCCACAACTTGTGGCTTAGAAGACAGATCTATGGCAGAGACAGCTTCCGTAGATTGACTAGTGTTGAGGCTATTTACTCGGTTGCATTCAAATCGATCCAACGCTGTGGATTCATCTATGGAAGATGGCTCACACAAAATGTTTACGTTAGTGTTGGTCATAGCACGGATATACTCCTTATACGCTTGTGCAGCAGCCAACCTAAAAGGTAAACATAAATTAGAGCCCTTCGCAAGTAAAAATCTGTCTTGAAGGAAATTTCAGTTTAGCAGTATTCCCAAACGTAGTATAAACCTAAGGAGGAGGGATAAAGCCTCCCTGCCCATGAAAACAAGAAGTATTTCATGAACACATTTCGCCTTTTATTACTACGATTTTTATTTCAAGTTTTATTGCCTTTTATTATTTCTTGATATTGCATTTTTTCCCCAAAAAATTTTTCCCTTGTCAAAAAAGGTATTCCTACAATGTTTCTTTTTTATTATAATATTATAAAATTATATATAATATATAATAAAAATTATTACAATTTTTATTATAATAATATTTTATTTATACCTCTTATTAAGCGAAAGTGGAACAAATCAAGGAAGAAGATGCAATCAACACATAATATATTTCTACGAACATGATTAATCTACCGACAGCCATTACATGATTAATATGGTCCAGCTTTTTTTGCCCTGAATAGGTTCATTTTGTCTAATCTTTTGAGAAAGTTTGTCATGATATTAAATTTTATCAGGAAAACTAATCAACAGCAAGTTTTGTCAATTAATCCCTCGCAAAAATAATAACAGAACTTTTTTTTGTTATTGCTGATTTTCTCAGAGAAAGCCAATAAAACTCAAGCATGTATACCAATATAGAAACTTGTTATTATAAGAGAGGCAAGGTAGTAATAACAAAATTGCTAACACCTTAACTGAAATAAACAAAAAAAAAATATCACGACAACCATAACAAACCATTATCAAACAAATTATTTAGTAATGTCTTTTTTAGACTCGTTTCAGTTTTCCTTAAGTTCGTGTTTCCCGTTAAGATCGGTTTCACTAGTTTTGCCTCAGTCCCATGCATTTTCCTCATTTATCAGTTTATCTTAATCACATTATTTCCAGCTAACATTCATCAAGCGCTTTTATAATCAACCTTGACGCAATTTTTTATTTTTGCACTTATTACTTTCTTATAATTGGTGATTACTAAATCATAATTATAGTTAGATAAGATGAAAAGACTTCTTGGCGGGTGTTTCATAAAGAGGCCGGGGGACCCTTGCCGATTATATGTTTTGCTTGCCATGAAAAAGAGTCAGTTTAGCAAAAATCACAACATGAACTAACACTTAACTTAAATGGCGGGTCTTGGAACCCTGACCTCAGTCGATAGGTGTAACGGATCTGCCGGCTGGACACAGAACGATATTAGAATTCTTATTAGGGAGAGTCAATTAAAAACCCTTACCCCTCCCTCTCCTGAACATTTGTACTAATGAAGCATTTGCTTCTCAGTCCACTTAACTTAAAAAAAAAAAAACTTGATTGAAGGGTCGCGTGAACGAAGCAAGAAAAGGGAATCCAGCGCCTTGAAATTTTCCTTAAGACAGATTCTTACTACAACTCAACG
>NC_142804.1:28551437-28623937 GCF_049724085.1 Artemia sp. Qi Xiang Cuo | reverse complement strand
CTCGGAAAGTTCCAACTTACTACCCAGATCGATTCTTGAGATACGCCCTTTGACAATCTACATGCACATAAGTGTGTTTTGATTTAGTTCAAACCCCCCTCAATATTCTGTGAAATTTTCCACTTCATACGCTTAGCCTTAATTGTACTGGTTTTATAGTAGTAGTAGTAGGAACAGTAGTAGCAGTAATAGTGTATTATTATTAGAAGTAGTAACAATAGTAGCAACAGTATTAATACCAGTAGTAGCAGGTTCATTTTGCCCGTTGGTCAACTGAATATGCCACTCATGATACCCCTGAAGTTTCCTCTTGATACGGTAACCTGTTCTACAAATTGCGATACGCCTGTATTATCAATCTGTATGCACATAATATGCTTTGATTTAGTTCAACGTTTACCCACACCGTATCCTCAAATGCTTATTTCAATATCCTCAGCCTCAATAGTAACCGCTACAGAAGTAGAAGTTTTAGTGATAGTAGTAGTTGTGGTAACAGTAGAAGCAGCGGTATTTTTAGTAGTAGTAGCGTGCAAATATTGCCTTTTTGGTCAATTCATCATCTCCCTTATCATTCCCTTATCATCTCCCTTACTTTCCCTCATCATCTCCCTTATCATTTCCTGAAAATTCTAAATGAATATACTCAGTCATTCCTGAGTTACGCCCTTTTGGCAACCCATATACACATAACATATTTTGACTTAGTTAAACATTCCCTGAAAGAGTCAACTTAATATCATTTGTATTTTGAGAAAGTAGGAGTCAAAAATGGATACCTTTTCTCAATAACATATAATATATGAAAAACGGTAACCGGCGTCTACCCCCCCCCCCGGAAAATAAGGCTTACAAATTTGAGAGTTTTATTTGATTTTTTGTTCCGTAGGGGGAAGAAATTTTGGTACTTGTGCATTATGCGCCACTCACTCAAGTTTACGCTGTGTGTAAAACTCGAGAATAAACCAGTTTCTTCATTAGTTTCTTTCAGCTTAGCGCGAAACAAGACAAAGACAAGTGACAGAATATATGGAAAATATATAATTTGGGCTGTATATTTGTACATAAGGAGGGGGGGGGGGCGTAAAGTATTTGGACAGTTTGAAGTCAGAAAACAATTCCTACTTCATAATATGCAGAATAATTGTACTTAACACATTTACCATGCAGACCCACTATACTTTGCCCCCCCCCCCCCTAATGTGCAAGTTTATAGCCCAAATTTGTTTCTAAAGTAACGAAGAAGCTAACGAAAAACCCGTTTGTTCTCGAGTTTTACACACCGCAAACTTGAGTGAGTGGCGTGTAATGAGACCCCTCTGAAGTATATACGATCACTCTTTCTAAATAAACCTTATATGCCACCAGGGCATAACTTACAACCCTTGCCCTGACGGCTGTGGGGGAGTTGTCAGTTTCAAAGACATAATTTCCAGACCTTTCAACTACGTTGAACAAAATGACTACCTCCAAACCTTGATTGGATGTGTTTTGGGAAATAGTGGGCGTGGTAGGGGGATTAGTTGCCCTCCAATCACTTTCTGAAAAGGACACTAGCCCTTTCAATTTCCAACCGAAAGAGCCATTTTTGAAGCTTCTACGACGAATCCATCGATACGAAGTGCCCTGGTCTACCCCTCCCCCCCAAAAAAAATAAAAAAATATTACATTTTGCCAAAATCGTTCTTTACTTGGGCAGCACTACTGCACTGCCGATGATTCCAAATATACGAAATACTTTTAGTTTAATGGTGCCTAACAAAAGCTACGAGTCTGCGAAAATCTTCCTGATTTATGAAAAAGAGAGAAAAAAACCAAAGAGTCCAGCGATCTTAATAAAAATCACATCATTAGATACAGTATATCAGAAAACCACACTGTTAAAGTTTTAGGTTTTTATCCACAAAAACGTGGAATTTTGTATTTTTTTTTGCCAGACGAAAGATCACCGATCAGTGTTTATTTGTTTTTTGTTTTCAAAGGGGTGATCGTACCAAATCGGTGGTATTAGAATATCAGGAGAGGGCTCATTCAAACAGAAATCAAAAGTTCCGGTGTCTTTTTAAATAGTCAAAAAGACTGAAGGGCAACTAGCAGTGGCGTGATTTCGTTAAAATCCTAGGGGGAGGCAAAGTTCGAGCCAATTTGTCCAAATCAAGCGAAAATGACAGCGAATGAACTAAAAAAGGAGCCATATGGAACCATAAAGATATGCTATAGAAAACTGACCCGTTCTATGGATGCTTGAATTATGCCGGCGTATCTTAGCTTTGACAATATTTTTGAAGAAAATGAATTTTACCTGGGAAGGGGGCAAACTGAGATCTAGGAGGGGCAGTTGCCCCCCTGCCCCAGAGCAAATTACAACCATTGCAACTAGCCGCCCTCTCAAATCCCTTTTTTCCCAAAGACATCCGATCAATTTTTGAGATAGCCATTTGTTTCAACTGTTCAATTATCAGGGCACCAGAATGACAGAAAACGCCGTTTCATTTATGGGTGAAAGGTCCAATGACTGTACCTCTATATCCAAAGCTTGGGTAAAAAACCAATTGGTTTTTTACCCAATTCCTTAAGAACGACACCTGAAAAATAAAGGCCATTGAATTTGAATAAGAAGTATTTTTAAGGAACTTTAAGACTTTACCATAAACAGCGAGGGTTGAGGGAGGTGCCACTCCCCTCATATACGAACTAAATTCTAAATCTTGCCCATGACTTCCAATTTAAAATTTAGTTATTTTATCATACACGAAGACGTCTTTTAAATATTTTTAGTTGTAGGTAGTTATTATTCGTTTTAAGCTCTGAATTTTTTTTTATGGATATTTTTTTATTAAAATTCCACGTTTTTGTGGATAGAAACCTAAAACTTTAAGTGTGGTTTTCTGATATACTATATCTAATGATGTGATCTTTGTTTTTTTCTCTCTTTTTCATAAATCAGGAAGATTTTCGCAGACTCGTAGCTTTTGTTAGACACCATTGAATTAAAGTTATCAAGTATTTTGCAGTAGGTTGCATCAACACATGGCCCATTGTAGACAGAGAAAAGCCAAGACAGATATACAGAATCTCTTGAAACGGGCAGTGAATGGGAATAAAAATGGTTTCTCTTATTGGACACATAATTGTCAGGTTAGTTTTTGGAAAGTTATGCCTGCCTAAAGTCTCAGGTATGCTGACCAAGAAGTCAAAAATTGACATAAGACCATTAGATTGCCTGTAATGAGAGGCAAACAAGGCACGCCCGCCTATGGTCTTAAGAAGGTTGACCAGGAATTTAGAATTGACATAGGACCATAAATTTGCTTGAAATAACAGGCAAACAATCGTTTAAAGGCATCTTTATCTTTCAAATAGTATATCTTTCAAAACCATTAGGATAGAAAATTCCAGTACAAATAATATTTGACAGTCTTTTATGAAACAAGTCTTTATGAAAAATTGATTTGGGTATTAAATTGGAGCTTTCAGAGAATGCTTAAAGGTGAAGGTCAATTGACCAAAATATAGTAATTGCATTCTACTACTAACACTACTACCACTCCTACTACTACTACTTCTATTGCAACTACTTGTAAGGCTAAGAACATTTCCATTACTTCTTTCGATATGATATATATATATATATATATATATATATATATTATATATATATATATATATATATATATATATATATATATATTTATATATATGTATGTATATATATATATATATATATATATGTATGTATATAATATACATATAAGGTATGGAAGGCATTTCCATTACTTCTTTCGATATGGATATATATATATATATATATATATATATATATATATATATATATATATATATATATATATATATATATATATATATATATATATGTATGTATATATATATATATATATATATATATATATATGTATGTATATAATATACATATAAGGTATGGAAGGCATTTCCATTACTTCTTTCGATATGGTATATATATATATATATATATATATATATATATATATATATATATATATATATATATATATATATATATATATATATATATATATATATATATATATATATATATATATACCTTTGTTTCTTTTAATTGATCAGGTGGTGGGACAAAAACATCTTCTTTTGCCTTGGCTTGTCTTTTGACATTATTAAAGACATATCGCCAAACCTTTGTTTCTTTTAATTGTTCAGGTGGTGGGACAAAAACTTCTTTTTCTTTCAACGATTTATGCGGTCCATATTTTTGATTTTCAAAAGTGTGGAAGGTATTGATGACCACCTTTGTTTCTTTTAATTGATCAGGTGGTGGGACAAAAACATCTTCTTTTGCCTTGGCTTGTCTTTTGACATTATGAAAGAGATATCGCCAAACCTTTGTTTCTTTTAATTGTTCAGGTGATGGGACAAAACCCTCTTTTTCTTTCAACGATTTATCCAGTCCATATTTTTGATTTTCAAAAGTATGGTAGGTATTGATTACCTTATCCATGTTAAAATTCAAAACCAAATCATCATAGCTATCATTTTCAATTTGTTTGGTTCGTTACACCTCGGCTTATCTTTCGGCATTATGAAATATATATCGATAAACCTTTGTTTATTTAACAAAGGTAGGGGGCACGCGGCACGCTTCTATATATAGATTTTTACTGTTGCTTGTCTTCTAGATGCCGACAATTTGAGCCTTTTCTTGATCTCATGACGTCCAAATGGACCTCTGTTTATCGTTCTTCATTATGAAATACATATCACCGAACCTTTGTTGCTTTTTTTTAACAAAGGTATGCTAGGCATTAATGACCTTATACATGTCAAAACCCCAAACACAATAATCATGGCTATCATTTTCAATTTTGACACGTTTTGATTGTCGCTGTCCAGGTTTATTTTCATTGAATCGCTGCTCTTCATTTTCATTTTTAACACGCTCTAATTGTCGTTTTCGTATATCTTCGAACCGCTCGTGTCTTTGCTCTTCATTTTCATTTTTGAGACAGCTTTGGATTTTTACTATTTCAGACAACTTAGCATTAACTTTTGCTTTAGCTGTCCATATTGATGACGTCGCAATTGACCGACCGGGTTGATAAATGTCACTTCTTATCACGTTTGAGAGTTCAACTGTTGATCCCAAATAATCATCATTCGTAGTATCTGTGACTGTATATTTTCGTTCATTGGGCCTTCCAACAGGCGTTAAATTATATAAACAACGGTAGCGCTGGAAACTCAACAATCTTATTTATTCTGTGATTGGCATCATATAAAAAATTACTTATATGATGCCATATATGTTCTCATAACAAATACTTATATGATGTACTAACATAGTACATGATATCATTTGCAAAAACCAAAATTAAGGTTCTTAACGATTTTTCGCAGACTTCTGACCTATCCAGATCTTTTTTTTATGCGAGAATATCCCAAGATACCAATTTTCCCGAAAAAAAATATTAAGCTGTTTTCGAGAACATACATACATACACAATTATTGCTCACATTTATAGACTCCAAGTTTCCTGGAATATTGAGAGGGATGTTTAACTAGATCAAAAGATACTATTTGCATCAAGGTTTTCAAAATGGCGTATCTGTAATATTTTAGGAACAGTTTATATATATATATATATATATATATATATATATATATATATATATATATATATATATATATATATATATATATATATATATATATATATATATATATTTATATAGTACCAGGAGCCTGGCGGCTTCGCCGCCCGGCACTTGACACACGGCAGGCTTCTATTTATGAATTCTCATTGTCGCTTGTCTTCTTAACGCAGAATTTTTTTTTTATTTTTAGCAAAAGTATGGTAGGTATTGTTGACCTTATCCGTGTCAAAATCCCAAACCCAATCATCATCGCTAACATTTTCAATTTTTACACGTTTTGATTCTCGCTTTCCATGTTGATTTTAATTTCAACATCCTCTTTAGCCTTCCTGAAAGTTTCAACGTAATACCCTTAAACTGTTCCTGAAATATTACAGATAAGCCATTTTGAAAAGCTTGATGCAAGTAGTATCTTTTGATCTAGTTAAACATCCCTCTCAATATTCCCGGAAACTTTCAACTTAATACCCTTTGGATTCTCGGACCCAGGATTAAACATGCCCCCTTTTCCAATTTTAAATCTATATATACAAACGGACAGCTTTGCTTTTGCCTCACGGGCTGTGGGGGCCATGCCATCCCCGGAGATATTTATTGGACCTTCCGATGATTTTGAACAAAATGACTATCTCAAATTTGATTGGATTCTTTTAAGTTAGCTAAAAGAGCGCAATAGGGGGACCGGATGCCCTCTATTCACTTCCAAATCTTGAAAAGGGCACTAGAACTTCAATTTCCAATAGAACGAGCCGCCTCGGACGTCTGCAACCACTCTTTCCACACAAAGTGTACTTTATGATGTTGTTGAATGATATGAATTAGCTGTATTGGTTCCTAATTGCAATAACATTAAACCATATTTCCACAGTTTAAAATCTACCTCTCTACCTATTCCTAGCTCAACTGTTGAGCTGACTAATACATTTGACTTTCATTTTTGCATGCTGCTTAATGAATTTTCAGTCGTGAAAACATTTTTCGCTTTAGTTTTGACAATCTAAGTTAGATACTGAATGTGATCAATACCATGGGCGGTGGAAGATTATTTGAGAGCTTTACAAATTAGTCTTCTATTTTTGCACGCTATTTTAAGAGTTCTTCTGCTCTTAAAACAGCATTCTCTTTTCTTCGTGGGTTTTCCATTTACGTTAGTTTTTCAAAATTTTTGCAAATACCGGGAAATATCATTGGTCAGTTTATTTGAGGTAGTTTTTATAGACGGATGTTGTAAATTCTGTGAAGCCATAATTTTCATTTGCTTTAGATTTAAAATTTGGCCATTTACTTCCGTTAGAAACTTTTTTTTAAGTTAATGAAAAGTAAAGAGCAAATTTAAAACTTAAAACGAGCAGAATCGGCTTATACAGTATACAAAACTTATAACGACCAGAGATCACGTTGAAAGCTTCAATTTCAAAATATATCACCCTAAATAAGGTTGTTGTTGCCACACGCCAAAACACTCCAAAACGCTGCAGAGTCTCCACTTTGCTGAAAACAAAAAATGTTTCTACATTTTTTCATTTTTCACAACAACATTAAACAGAAATAAATAGCCTATAGCTCTAAATTCCAGGGACTCTTTTTTCGATAGCAGTAGTCTCGTATGAATGTTAACTAAAAAAAACAAGTATTTTTAACTGAAAGTAAGGAGCGACAGTAAAACTTAAAACGAACAGAAATTATTCTGTATATGAATGTGGTTGTCCCCTTCTCAACGCCTCGCTCTTTACGCTAAAGTTTTTTATTGTTTTAAAAAATAAAGTGGTGAGAAAGAGTAAAACTTTAGCGTAAAGAGCGAGGCGTTGAGGAGGAGACAGCTCCTTTCATATATATTGAATAATCTCTGTTCGTTTTAAGTTTTAATGTTGCTCCTTACTTTCAGTTAAAAAAGCTTGTTTTTTTAGGCAGTTTCTGAACGTTTTTGAATTCATACAGCTTTGATTTTGGCTCACCGTACATGAATAATCAAAACGTAATTCGCGTATTAATTTTCCGTTTTTTGGTTAATTGGCTTTCTCGAAATTTTGTTCTGACGTAACTTACGAATTAACTTACGTAACGAATTTCTATATTCATATGTTTTTATTACGTATATTAGGGAGTTCGCTCCCTAGTCAATACCTCACTCTTTACGCTAAAGTTCGAATTTTGTTCGAATCACAAACCCCTGAATCGCAAAGGCCGGTTAATTAGAATAGATAGCTCTTTTGAAAGTACTAAAACTTTAGCGTAAAGAGCGAGTCATGGAAAGATCCTCCCCTGTAACCCCTATTCCGACCCCGACCCCCCACTAGAAAAAAATTCCTCCTGAAAACACCTGTATACTTCCCAATAACCAATACTATATGTAAACAATGGGCAAAGTTTATAACTTTCAGCCCTTCCCCCGGGAACTGTGAGGGATTAAGTCATCCTCAAAGACATATTAATTAAGTTTTCGACTATGCTGAACAAAATGGCTATCTCAAAATTTTGATTGGGTGACTTCGGGAAAAAGATGAACGTGGGAGGGGGCCAAGTTGCTCTCCAATTTTTTGGTCACTTAAAAAGGGCACTAGAACTTTTAATTTTTTTTCGAATGAGTCCTCTCATGATATTCTAGGACTACTGGATCGATACTATCACCCCTGGAAAAAAATACAAACAAACAAAAACACACATCCGTGATCTTTCTTCCGGCAAAAAATACGAAATTCCACATTTTTGCAGATAAGATAAGATTTATTGCAAAAAGCCTGTGGGCCATAGCAACACATAATACTATCTACAAGCCAACACTCAGGAACAAAATACAACTTTAGATAGTAAAAATCAAAAAAGGAAAAAGAAAAAAGAACAACAAAACGACAAAAAAAGAAACACACCAAGGCTCGACATTTAACCAACAAACACCATATAATAAAATTCAAAACATAAAAATAGTATCAGGCTATCCCCTCAAACATGATTCCCTATATTTAATCCCTAAACGAAGAAACTTACACAACTGTTTAATAACACATGCGTTCCTCTCAGCAATCCACTCTATTAACCAGCATTCGCTCCCAAACACTCGTCCAAAACATTCATTCCGCAACTCAGATAGCTCTTCACACTTGGAAACAAAATGAAATAAGTTTTCATTCACCAATCCACACATTGGGCAGAAATAAGGGTCAGCCGCCAGCCTAAACTTTCCCAAAAATTTCCTTCTCTCGCCTAAATCCAAACAATCCCCTCTTGCCAACAACAGATTCTTCAAATCCTCTTTATTCAACCCAAATTTAAGATAAACCTCCTCCCCCAACCGTCTTTGGCTTGGGAGTAAAACCTCAAAGACATAGATTGGTCCTTATGAGCTTGCCACTCTTGGATTTCTTGGTCCTTTAGGGTTCGCTGGACTTCCTTCCATGCTGCACGGTTTCATCCATAGGGCCTTTTCCTTCATTCCACATCTCCGAAAGTCCGCAAAGGTCCAGTATTTTCTTGACCTGATTTGACCATGAATCACGTCTACCATCCTTCAAGCTCTCCAAATAAGCTGCCTTAAGAAGCCGAACTCTATGTAGCCTAATTATCTTTTCCCAGAATTTTAACATTCTAACCAATCTAACACTCCTTAAAGGAAAAAGCCCCAAATCTCCTTTCTGTACCACTGAACTAAATGAATCCTTCAAGCCTAGAATTCTCTTAAAATATCTTAGCTGAACTACTTCTAGCTTAGCTGCTTTAGCAAAACCCAAAACCTCAGAGCTCCAATGTAGACTAGAAGCTACCTTTGTCTGGAAAACTCTTTTCTGGATCCTCATGTCGGCTAGCTGATTTAAATTACTTCTCAAAAGCATATTTATTAGCCTATTACCCCTTAAATTACAATCTTCTACATGCCTAGACATCCCCCTTAAAGCACTAAACTTAACACCCAAATAAACAAATTCATCTTTAACCTCTAAAACCTTTCCTCCAAAATTAAAATAAACCTCTGAATCAACATCTCCTTTACTCCTAAATACTAATACTACTGACTTCTTAGCGTTCAACTCTAACTCCTTCTTTTCTAAATAATTGTTTATTATATCTAATTGCTTCTAAAGATTATATATGCCATCCGCCACTAGAGCTATTTCATCCGTGAATAACACGCATGATAGCCTAAACCAATCCAAAGATACATAAGGGGCTCAAATATTTTTCATAAACCTGTCTAAATCATTAACAAACAAGGAGAAGAACTTAGGAGATAATGTACATCCTTTTTTCACGCCCACATGAGACGTGGCCAGCCTAGAAAATTTTCCCTTAACTTTCACAGCAAATTTCACTCTCTGATACATATCTGCTATTATTGCAACATAACAAGACGGCAAGCCTATTTCTAACAGACTTTCAATTAATAACCTCCCATTTACCAAATTAAAAGCACTTTTCAGATCTAAAAAGGCCACGAATTGCCGACCATTTTTTCCTCTAACATATTTCCTCCTCAATACATCCAAAGTAAAAATATTATCAATACTTCTGAAAGTTGATCTGAATTCCACTTGTATCGGGCTCTGTATTTCCTTCTTATCTAACCAATCTCTTAGCTTAAATTCCCGAACCTTACAAAACAATTTACTTACCACATTCCCCATAAAGATAGACCTAAACTTTTCATGTAACTTCCTATTACCTTTCTTAAAAAGAGGCACTGCTACAGAAATGTCCCATGAGCGAGGCCAACAAGCTTTCTCTATTACAAACGAGAAAATTGCAGCCAACATGGGTATTAAAGTTGTCCTTTCTAACTTCAGAACCTTTGTAGATATACCATCTGTTCCTGGACACAAATTTCCATTCATCCTTTTCAACTGATCCCAAATTTCTTGTTGAGATACAGGCCTAATTAAATCATAATCATTCTGCCTTAAAGGATATGTTACCGTCCCTAGACCTGACTTTCTATCCTCTGAACCATTCGATTCATTCGCCCTAACATAATCTGACTCTCTATTCTCAAAATAATCTGGCCAGATAGGAGCTTGAAACTTCTATAGTAGGGTTCTCTGATACGCTGAATCTGATGATGTGATTTTCATTAGAGTTCTATGATTTTTAAGGGTTGTTTCCTCCTTTTTTCGAAAATAAGGCAAATTTTTTCAGGCGCGTAACTTTTGATCGGTAAGACTAAACTTGATGAAACTTATATATTTGAAATCAGCATAAAAATCTGATTTTTTCTATGTATCTATTGGTATCAAAATTCCGTTTTTTAGAGTTTCGGTTACTATTGAGCCGGGTCGCTCCTTACTTACAGTTCATTACCACGAACTGTTTGAAAAATAAAATTACTTTTATTACCGAAATGTGTGATAAGTTCGTGTGAAACAGCTCGTGGTAACGAACTGTTTAAAAAATAAAATTACTTTTATTAGCCAAATGTGTGATAAAAAATTCATCCATGTTTTCTTTACTCCGAATGTATAGGAAATCATCTGGCTAAACTTTTAGTTTAAGCTACATATTTAGTTTTCAGTAAAGGATACAAAACATTCTAGCCTTTCGGGAAAGAAGAGGGGGGGGGGTGAGGGCGTCAGAAACTTACTTCTTTGGGGTAAAAGTATATAGGCATAAAATGTTTGGGAAATATAATTTGGTTTTGATTTTCTACAAAAAAAAGAAAAAAAAAGAAGATCTAATTTGAATAGTACAGCTCTTAAGTGATCCTAAGTGAAAAAAAAGAGTCTTATTACTTAGATTTGTCAAAATATGAAAATTGGACCCAACTAAAAAATAAAAGGATAAGCTATAAACATAAATATAATAAAAAGAGCTAACCCTTGAGAAAATCCGTTTTGTCCACTTTCAACATTTTTAGTTTCTCCAGTCTCTTCTATTTCTTCTTTAATCTCTCTGCCGAGAGGTTCATTCGTCCATGAAGTGTTTACAAGTACATCATCAGCAAGTTCAGCTTTTACAAGATTTGGAAGCTCATTTGATACTGGTTCACTTTCAAGTTTAATCCCAGGTACCTCAAAAGCAGGCTCCCAGAGCATCTGATCATTATAAAGGGAAGAACTGCTGCTATATAAATCATAGCTATTATTATCTAAGGTAGCAGAACAAAAATCATCAGAAGGTGATACAAGCGGCGAAAAGGTAGTTTCAAAGGGTCTGGAAGAACTTTGAGCAACGCTCCTTGATTTCAGTTTCAGATTTTGAGTTCGAACGTTGGCAGATCGAGGTTGACCTTGCTTATTCTGAAAGAAAATAGTAAAAAAAAAATAAATAAATAAAACAAACAAAAACACGAAGAAAACAACAAACAAGCATAGTTTTTAGAACACATAGTTAGTAGCTTCATATTATTAAGCGAGAAGATACTTGGGCTCAGAAACAATTTTTAGAGTAAACCTTAGATGAATGTATACGTATTTTGACGTAGTACTGTGAAGGTCTATGACTCTATATGTGGGAAGAGCTTCTTTAATATTTAAGTTGGGAAAAAGAAAGAAAACAAATCTTTAAAAATTCTAGTGTTCAATAGCTTGTCTTCATTTGATAAACATTACACAAATTGTGCAGTGTAATCTTTGAGCTAAAAGTAACCAAATATTTTGTCTTTTTCATAGCCATTACACTGGCGCGATCATTTAGGAACCAAATACACGTCTGAAAACCAAATAGAAGATATTTAAGAGAGCAATAACCTGTTTTCAGACTGGTGGAGCCGAATCAGTCCTTGCATCCAGAGTACACAGTCCAGTACACAGTCCAGTACGCATCCTGAATGAGTGAGATTTTCCTGGTCAAAGAGAGATTCAAAAGCATGAAAAAGGACTCTTTTAGACTCCTCTTTCACGAGTATTTTTTTCCAGCAGAGCTGATAGTCCTTCGGAATAACATCGGGAAAGAACGGTTAAGTGCCCCTAGCTGTGTCCTGCTATGACCCTATGGATTTGGCCACAACATAACAACATGAGACAGATAACACTAACTTATCACTGCTGTAGTTCAAAGCATCTTTTTTGACATTAGGATATCAAAGTAACACCCGTATAACAGTAATTTATGCTTTTAAATTAAAAACAAATTTATTCATTCAAGAATTAAATGAATGCATTGTAGAATTTGCGCAAAGAAGTAACCTTAGAATTTCTCCTCTCTCAGATCCTAAGCCGTCAAAAATGGAAATAATGCGTTTAAATGTTGGAAGGTAAATCTAAGTATCAAGGTAAGTGATGGAAGAGCTAATCTGAATCGTGACTAGAATTTCAGCAAGGCATATTCATATACATATTCCTATTTTTGATGGCAGAGTTCAAAACTACCAAAATGATGGTTGTTTTCTATATTTACGAAAGAATATATCTTTCTCTATGTAAAAAAAAAAACAGGTTTCACTCTATCCTTCCAAGTGTAATATAACGTTTCTGTCCTTCAAAGAGTAATATAACTTGTAATTTCTGCTACAATTCAAAACAGACTAATCTATTTTAACTATGTACGTTCTTGATAAGATAATACTTGGTTATCTAATTTAGAAGGCTAATATTTCAGAACTATTGACGAAATTAAAACTGCTTCATAGACACTTATTATTCATAAATAATAAAGAATATCATATATTGAGCTTGTTTATGTTTTCGTATGAAAGTAAGGGACACAAAAAAACCCTAATCAAAATACGGTACTTCACTAAAATTGTTGCTTCAAGACAAGGCATACTATAAGATATTTCTGGTAGCAATATTTAGAAAAGTAAAAGCGATTTGATTCAACATCCGCTCACACAATGAAAAACAATCACGGGAACCATCCCTCCCATGAAAGATAAACAGCTGTCTATTTCCATCCTTGCAATGTGAACGTCAGAATTAAAGATATATCCATCAAAAATCCAATATATATTACCATGAAATACTAAAGTTGAAGAATGTCGACTTTCACCGGTGAATGTGAACAAAAACCAAATACGTCACTGACAGATCGAATATTTCATCACATTCTTGTACGTTTGGACCTTCACCAGTGGATGTCGATAGTCACAGATATGCTCTGGTGAATGCCCAAAAGAGACACTTGGTTAAGAGCCAAGAAGCTATTTCCCACCAAATCCTTTTCTCTGCTTGGATCCAGACAGATTTGCCAGTCAGCTTTGTCAGTCTTATGCAAGGTTTGATTGTGACAGGTTAGGTTACAAATCTCAGACATCTACCCTGATAAGTTAAAAGGCACCAACTCCAAATTTTTTCAATTTCAGTTTTTCTTTTTTTTTAGATGGTTTATCTATGTTGAAAAGCGCACCTCTATTTTAAAGTATAAAGCCCCACTCCCGTAAATAAGCAAGTAACAGCATAATTTATATAACCCTAATTCCGTTTAGAAACTGTTTTTGATTCAAGAAGGCCCTAGGTATCAATTAAATAGTTAAAGCACCCTAAATCTAAATGTTTCGTACTTAGGTCCTTAAAAAGTCAAGTAAAGAAAAGCTGTTGAGAGTTAGGACCTTTTCAGTTTGAAAATTCTGAAAATATCAAAATCTCTGAATATACCAAAATATACCTATGCTAGTATATAAAAATATACTAGCACAAAACAACGATATCAATACTGAAGGAGGACAAAAGAAACAGATGAAGGCGTGACGAAGAAGAAAAGAAAAAAAAAATGAAAAAAGAAACGTATAACGCCTCAAGAAAAAAAAACCTTATTAGAGCTAGGAAGTTAAGAAAAAAACACTCTCCATGTGCACCTTGCAATAAAAAATGCAGGTGTAAATGCAGTTTAACCTTTTCAGAAGATTGGAGAAAGGAAATAAACAATGTATTTAGAGAAAAATTTTCACTAGAAGAAGGGATTTCATTATGTTATGTGCCGAAAAGCTACCAGTTAAGAGGCGACGAAGAGTTTCAATAAACAAGGAACCACTCGGTTAACAGCAACCAGTTAAGGACGACGAGGAGTTTTGAGGAGAACAACTCATTTAGAAATTCTATTAATGACAGAGAAGCACACAGAATTAGAGCATGTAAATGATTTTTTCTCACAATTTAATGATTTTCTAAGGAAAACAACTCAGTCATTTACGACACTAACAGATGTAGAAAAAGATGCAATGACAGGAATGACATTTAATGCGTCTGATAAAACAAGAAGCCATCCACAACCAAGGAAAATAGAACTATAAATATTGATAATAAAGACATGTATAACCCCAGTGTCACACATTACAGAAGAAAAACATGCCTCAAATAGGAGGTATTCTTCAAATGACATGACGATTCAAAGGATACAAAATGATTTCTAAATTCCAATCCAAGTTTTGATTGCTCTTATGATTTGTATAGAAAAGTAGTAAATGATATGGATATATCATTTTCCAAGCTAGCTCATGAAGAATCTAAGGAGTTTTAAAGGAAAATAATTAGTTCAAATTTAATGAGCATGATCAAAACCACAATGAAGATACTCTACAAGACGACACATTACATAATATTTATTGAAAATGCCACATGGAAAAGACCAAACGATCACGATATTGGAATAAAAAAAAAAAAAATAATGCAAAAACGAACTCTTCAAACAAATTATATTTTGTGCTGATCTTCAAGAAGATGTTACCACGCATGGATTCTTTCAAAGAAACCGTGTTTGCTAGAAGAATGGTGGAATTTAATGAAGCTTTGTCGCACTTGGCACTCGGGCCCAGCCCAAAACATTAGTTGTGAAGCAATGAAGCTATTAGCGAAAGAAAAAAGGATGGAATCTTAAATTGTATGTATGCATTTTTTGTCACATTAGGGATACCAAACATATTTGCCTTTGGCGAGATAACTGTTCTAGGCAAAGTAAAAATTAGAGGTTTTTCACCTTTCTAGTTTACGTAGTAAACTATTGTGATGAAATTTTTTGGACAAAGTTGAAATTTTTTACTTTGAACCTAGTCACACATTTATGGCTGCAGAATCCTTTCCTTATTAGGTTGAACTCTCAGTGAAACATTGTGGGAAAGTGGAAAAAAAACCTCATCGCCGCCGAAGATATTTTTGAATTGCAGGATTTTACTTCAAAGTTAAACTAAAATAGAGTGACGAAAGTATGTTTTACCTGGGGAATTTAGTAAAAAGAACAGCAAAAAGAGGACACACCATTCTTTTCTATTTGACTGAATATGAAGGTGCTAGTGTGAAACCGAAGAACTTCTAAAAGCAAAATGTTTTAAGAGGTTTCCAGCAATAAGAAACAGAGAAAAAGTTCATGGTTTCAATAAAGGAAAGAGGAAAGAGATTGTTGAGAAACTTCGTCTGCTCATGCCATCCAACCGTCGGGGGTACTGAATGAAGTTTCTAGAGTCATATGAGCCGGACTTAATCAACTACTTTGAGCAAGAGAATATTTTGTTCCTGAGACATAACTGCTATGTCACAAAAAAAAAAAAAAAAAAAAAAAAAAAAAAAAAAAAACTCATTCACTGTTAATATTTTCTGTGACTGTGTTGATCAAATATTAAACTGATCTGTCTTTCAAACAGTTCGTGATAACAAACTGTAAGTAAGGAGCGACCAGACTCAATAGTGACCGAAACTCTAAAAAACGGAATCTTGATACCAATAGATGTATCAAGAGAATCGGCTTTTTATGCTGATTTCAAATATATAAATTTGATTAAGTTTAGTCTTATTCATCAAAGCTTAAGAGCCTGAGAAAATTTTCCTGATTTTTGAGAAAAGGGGGAAACAACCCCTAAAAGTCAATTGATCTCAATGAAAATCACACCGTCAGATTTAGCGGATCAGAGAGCCCTATTGTATAGGTTTCAAGCTCCTATCTGCAAAAATGCAAAATTTTGAATTTTTTGCCAGAAGAAAGATCACGGATGCATGTTTATTTATTATTTTTTTTTTCAGGGGCGATCGTATCGACCCAATGGTCCTAGAATATCGGAAAAGGGGTCATTCAAACGGAAATTAAAAGTTTTAATGTCTATTTCCAAGTGACCAAAAAAATGTTAGGGCAACGAACCCCCCTTCCCCGCCCCTTTTCTCCCAAAATCGTCCGGTAAAAATTTTAAGATAGTCATTTTGTTCATCATAGCTGAAAGGCCGAATAACTGTGCCTTTGGGTATAACATGACCCCCCACAGCCTCAGGGGATAGGTATTTAAGTTACAAAATTTGCCCATTGTTTGCGCATAGTATTTGTTATTGGGATGTAGGCATACATTTTTGGGTGTGGGGGGAAAATTTTCTGCTGGGGGTTTTCCACGGGGGAATTTGCCAGAATTATTACACAAGATTCTTTTTATATGTCTTGCTTTCTCTTTTCCGTCTCAATCTTACGCACAGAGTCGTAAAGTGTAATTATCCGGGGTAAATATTAACCGGGACTGAATTGTCTAGAGGATATTTTCACGGGGAGGGGGTTTCTCCGTGGTGGGGGGCCAGATTTCCTGGCGTTATTTAAAAAACGACCAGAAATTAAAAAAAAGTTTTTTCAACTGAGAGTAAAGAGCAAGATTAAAACTTAAAACAAACAGGAATTGTTGAGTTTATAAACGGGGTTGCCCCCCCCCCCCTCAACACCTCGATCTTTACGCTAAGGTTTGAATTTGTCCCAATTCTTTAATAATGACTCCTGAAACACAAGGGCTGTTTAATTAAAACAATGTGACGCTTTTTTAAAAGTACTAAAAAAACTTGCGAGGTGTTGAGGAGGGGGCAACCCCCCTTTATATACGTATTAATTTCTGTTCGTTTTAAGTTTTAATGTTGCGCCTTACTTTCAGTTGAAAAACATGTTTTTTTTTTATTTAATTGTGTTCTAAATATGATCAAATAAATATCGTGTGGTATTAATAAATTGAGTGTCCTTAAAAAAAAGTGTCCTTTAACCTAAGTAGTTTGAATATTAAGAGCTTTAATTACTTTGGTGGGAATTAGGGCTTTTAGATATGTATCTATAGTACCAAGCAGAGCTAAGGTAAAAGGCGCTAAATCTAAATCTCGTATTTTTTAATGGATATAAATATTTTATACTTTTTAAAGGCACAAATAAATTTATACAATAAAATTTAGGATTCATAAATGTGAAGGTACACTGAAAGTGAAAAGTCTTGATCCCAGATTGATAAGTGGTTTTCCTTTCATCCTGAAAAATTCTAGTTTTTGGATCTAGGGCCTTCTTCCTCATGGCGGCAGAAATATAAATATTAGAAATGCCGAACATTCACCATTAGCATGGTGAATCTCGACATTCACTGGTGAAAGCCAGAAATAAGGATACTTAACAAACATTTCAGATATACACCAAGCAACTATGCGTTTGTTGACATTCACCGGTGAATGTCAACATTCACCAGGTTTCGGTTTTTCACCGTAACATATACAGTTATCGTGCTCACGAACTTAGAAAGAGGAGGAGGACGAGATGGCCTCTAAGATTCTGGTCCTTCCCCAACCAGAAACTCAATGTTCCTACGATTTGTCCTATAAATCTTTTTGTATTTACATATAAATCGCTTTTTATCTGCATTCCCTCCCCAAAACCCACACTCTTCCCACAACAAAATAGTTTTCTGTTTTTGAATGTATTGACACTTGAATTTAATCTGGCATATATACCTAACATATGAATCTTTTATTACAACGAAACACCGATTTTAAATTAGCTATGTGAATTGTGATATTCTTTTTCAAAAATAGAGGCATAGTTATTGAGCTTAACCCGGGTGCCGTTTTTAGTGGTGTCAATAGTTGGAGCCGAAACACAGGAAAAACTTCCAACTGAAATATTCGGAGCAAATAGAGTAGCGGTGTAAAAGTAAAGAATGATGTGTCCTCCGTCAATTATTTATTCTTATACTATTTCCCTGGTAAGTTTATAAAGAAAGGATCGTCGTAGAAACTTAGAAAGGGGGCTCAGCAGATCAAAAAATTAAATTCTGAGTGCCTTTTTTGGATTTCTGCATGCAATTGGAAGTTGATTAGTTGTGTCTTATCCCCTTTACCTCTAACACCCGCCATAGATTCAAATCACCGTCTTTATATCTTCATTTTACTCAGAATGATGGGTACGCCTAATAAATGTGTCTACAAAGGGAACATGACCCATGTAGCTTCAAACGCAAGGGCCCGAAATCATACAATTCTCGAATTCCCCAAACATGGATTTTAGTGGAAAAGGTGGGTATTTCACACATTACTAAGATTCAAGCCATTTAAAGAATTACATCCGCATGATTGGAAGTACAATTGGGTCCATCAACCCTCCCTCTTTTAATGCAAAATTGTTAGCAGATAAGGAGAGCTGGCGCTATAGCAGTCATTGAATACCTTGTTTAAACCAGAATCATGCTTTGATTCTCAACCTTAGTGCAAAACTTAGCTAAGTTTAAAGGACAGACTGAACCGTACAAAAACCGAGTTCTGACTTGGTACACACAAAAAAAAGTCTTGACTACGGCCTGACTCGGTGCAGAAAAACTAAGTCCAGGCACCAAGTAAAAGCGAGCAAGGTTCTGATTCAGTGTGGAAAGCGAGCTAAGTTTAAACAGTGGACTAATTCGATCCAAGACCAAACTAAACGAAGATTGCATGTAAATCCTTAAATACCTCCTTTGGTGAAAAAAACAAAACAAAAGAAAACACTACCTTTGAAAATATTTAGATTTCGGACTTTTATAGTGGAACACTAACTTCATATGTACTCAATTTTTATTTTATTTCGGACAGTTACACTATGATCCTTTTTTAAGTGGCTTACACCTATTTATATAAAATCCTTCCATTAAAAAAAAAAAAAAAAAAAAAAAAAAAAAAAAAAAAAAAACTGAACAAACATGATACGAAAGAAGTGCAACATTTCAACGTACACATAATAGGAGAGAGCGGGGAGATAACCTCTGTATTTCAACAAGGTCTATTTTTTTACTTCAGACGTTCGTGTTACAAAACTAGCCTGAAATGCATTAATCCCGGTAAGAGTTTCTTAAGAACCAGCTTTCGTGGAAACAAAATATTATTGTGGTAATATATACCTAGGTGATGTGATTTTGAAAATTTATATTGCAAGGTAATCAAACAGGGTTACATATGTGCAAGTTAGCAAGCTGTCAACCAAAATTTGAGGTTGCCTTTCTCAAGTAGTTTAGGTTTTACTACAATATTTAATTTATTGGGTTCGTTTCAAGTCATTTAGAGGATAGAAAAGAATATAACTCTTTCAACTCTTAGTCATGAAAACAATAATACTTCTAAATTCTCTACATATATTTTTCAAGCCATTAATTTCTATCCATTTTCCAAATGAGAAACTTTTCAAATCAAATTAAAGAGCTATTTTAAAACTTAAAACGAGCAGAAATAGTTTTATTGAATAATAATTCAAATTTTGAACGAACAGAAATTAATATAGATATTCAATCAAAACACAAAGATAAGACATACTTCTACGGATGAATAGATGAATCCTAAAACAAACAGAATTTAGAATGGGTAACCAAGCCAAACTCAAAATGAATTAAATAGCGACTAAGACCACACTGCCTTTTTATAACAAAAAAAATCACTTAGAAACAAGAGGGAAAATTTGCTCAAGACAGTGGAATTCAATTCAGTAGATATTTCGGCCCTGGTTGAACTTCGTTGAAGGAATGATGCTAGGGCTGTTTTAAAGTTTTCAAAAACATTTTTTTTAAAAGTTCCCATTTTAATGTAAGTTGATATATATATATATATATATATATATATATATATATATATATATATATATATATATATATATATATATATATATATATATATATATATATATAATGGTGGGCTGCAGACATATGGCTATATGTCCCTCGGACATAGGGCTGAAATATGAATTGAATTGAATTTCACTGCCGTGAGAAAACTTTCCCTATTGTTTGTAAGTGTGTTTGTTTCTTAAAATGACTAGATATTGCCACAAATAAAAGTGAAGCTATCGCCTCTTCAAACCTCTAAAAACAACAGCATCATTTGTACTTCAAACCTCTAGAAACAAGAGGGAAAATTTGCTCAAGACAGTGGAATTCAATTCAGTAGATATTTCGGCCCTGGTTGAACTTCGTTGAAGGAATGATGCTAGGGCTGTTTTAAAGTTTTCAAAAACATTTTTTTTTAAAGTTCCCATTTTAATGAAAGTTGATATATATATATATATATATATATATATATATATATATATATATATATATATATATATATATATATATATATAATGGTGGGCTGCAGACATATGGCTATATGTCCCTCGGACATAGGGCTGAAATTTGAATTGAATTGAATTTCACTGCCGTGAGAAAACTTTCCCTATTGTTTGTAAGTGTGTTTGTTTCTTAAAATGACTAGATATTGCCACAAATAAAAGTGAAGCTATCGCCTCTTCAAACCTCTAAAAACAACAGCGTCATTTGTACTTTATGAATATGAACCAACAAAGTAATTCTTAAGAACCATCATTATGAAGTGATTTATCCGATCTTAAACTTAGTGCAAACACTTTCCTCTTTTTTTCATTAATCAAGTTGACAAATCTTACATGTAGCAACGAATTTCAGAATGCTTGGAGGACTGTGCATTTAGTTCACGTTTTTTTCCTCTTTTTTTTAATATCATCGAATTTCATTTTCCTTTGACCAGAAAAGTAAGGAGTTTAATGAGAATATCACTGAGGTCCTCATCGCAATTCACTCGAATTGGGGAAATAATAACACAACAATTTCTTATGCCAGTTATGGGTATTGTTTATGCAATGCAAGTGTCTTGCATTCATACATTAGTGCAGCGACCGAAGATTTGTCAGAAATTGCATTCGATCAGAATAGTGAAGTCTTGGCAGTTTACTTAGCAGAGGACTGACTACCCTTCACAATTTGTTGTTAATTTATAACGAGACTAGTAAGACATATGATCAAACTCACTTCAATTCCGAGTGTTTTTTACATTGAAGCATTGAATTACTGCTGACAAGTTCTGGATTCGTAAATAAGAAGGTTGGAATTAAAAACAAAACTGATTACATTTTCTGGTTATTAGATTTTTATTTCTTTAGATCCCAACTTGAATAGTCCTATTTTTGTAGGGTTTTCAATAGCTTCCTCAAATGACCTACTAACAATATAAAACTTCCGGAGACATTTTCATATAAGGGGCCACCATAGTATCCATGCAGACACTATACTGCATAATGAGAAAAAGAAGAAGAAAAGTCACCATAATAATCAAGATTACTTGAAAGAACCAAAGAAAGTAGACTTATCGTTTATTATAATGATATTAATTTTTAGATATCACAACAATTTTCAATCTTACAAAGTCATAATTTCAAACGAGAAAACATTAAAAATTTATTTTGTGTTCAGTAAAGCACAAATGATACTCTGGCCTCTAGAAGGTTTCGGGGACGGTGGCCCTAATTCTGCTTGTTTTAATTTCGACTTGATTATTTATTTTGCCAAGAGGACTTTTTTTTGAAAAACCTCCTTTAAACTATTTTCTGTTCAATTCAATTAACTTAGTTGGAATCGTAAGAATCAATTACGGATTAGAAATATGGCAAAGTTAAGTTTTTCTCTTTAAGAATTAAGATGTAGGATTGCAACTAAAATTTTGAATAAAATTTGAATATTCAGTCAAATGTTCAATCAGTAGTAGCTTTGTACAATAAGTTTTTGATCATAGATTTACTATTTTGAGTGATACAAATAGATTTGGTTTTGAGTCATGGTGATTAATATTCATATGAACTGAAAATTTGCGTAATTTTTGGTCTTCAATAGGGTGGAAACCATCACGGCAATGAAACCATCACGATAACTTCCATGCAATGGAAGTTGAAAATCACTAACACTACTGCTTCTTGAGCCAAAGTTCTCGATTCCAAAGTTCCTCTTTTACTGCCTTGTTTATTTCTTTTCATCCTGTTTATTTCTTGTTATATTCTTGTTTATTTCGTTTATTTTCTTTTCATCAGAAATATAATTTCTTAGCAACTATGTCTAATCAGCAATAGCATGAATTCTAGAAGATTTTCTGCTCTTAGATTAAGAGAATGAATGCTATTTTTGGTTCTGTTTTTCAATAAGAAAAGAGTTAAAAACTTTAGCTCATCGTATTGAAACTAATTAAAAATTTCTAACATCCAGAAGACGGGGTAATTTAATTTTTTTTTTCATTAATTTGCTTTTCCACCTTAATGTTTCAAGGTATTTGTAAGTTCTATGTCCTGTTATATTTATTTTTCTCATGTCCTTGTTTTTTTGTCCATTAAATTCATGTTAATCTGGGTTATTTAGGTATATGTGCTGGTTACTTGTCTTGGTGGACACGAGACTGAAAACTGGCCGTGTCATAATTCAAAGCCAAGTGCTTCTATACAGCAATCACATCTGTTCAAAACCATGTCATAAAGTGGAGGATGCCAATAGGGTGGAAACACCCTTGAATACATACGCATCTTGGTCCACATTTTTTAAAAGAATCTTTTTATGTTATTCTATTTGTAAATGCTTATCTGCACCAAGGTCATTGATTAAAAATAGTTCTGTTTTATTGTCGTAAAATAATATAAAAAATGGGACATTATAAATCAAAACAACCCGATTTGGTTCCAGGATTTCTTGTTCTAGTTGAGGCTCCATTGGTCCTAAGTTTTAACTGAGACATCTACATGGCCTACAACTTTAAAGCAGATCAAAGTAAAACAAAAGACAAAGAAATTTTCGCGCAAAGAATATATATAACTGCAGTTTTCTTCCAAAATTTACAGTTCTTGTTCTGGTTCTCTTGGTCAAGTCTTATTAACCAGTATTAACGCGCCAATCAGAGGAAAACAACGTTTGGTCCATTTTGAAGTTATTCGGATCAATACAACCCGCTTTTTTAGATACTTTTTTCTTCTTATGTTTGCATGCCCCAGTATACATACTCGATAAACCGCTGGGCAATCGTAGATAGAACTTATTTGGGTCTATTTTTGGTATCACCAGTCAATACAACAATTTTTTTTCCATAACATTTGTGTTCATTAGGTTCTTAATATTAAGGTCCCAATCCAAGAAAAGTAAAATCGGTTGGCTCAGTTTTCCGTGTCACTTACAGTAAGAACCTATCTTCAAAATATTTTGTTTTCATTTAGGTATACTTTGCCCTGTAAATTATATTTTGTAATTATATGTAACCCTGTAATTATATATAATCAGTCTTAAACTTGCATTTAAAGTGTCAACATCAGTATTGGATATTATACGGACATTAATAATTCAGTAAGTTGTAGTGAACAAAATAACATTTCGCAATAGGGATAAGTGACGTACAATCCTGACATATTTATATATTTTCGATACCTGGTTAGTGAGGATATTTATATAAAAACTGATAATTATTGGCTTGGACATGGACTTTGATTTTGGACATACAATTGAAATATTGCTCGTGCTAACGAAATATAACAAGCTCGAATTTGGACTTTTATCAGTTAAATGGATGAATGCAGCAATGCTGATCTTGTGTGGAATCCGTTATTGAACTATATTTCCCGATCATTAGCATGTGGTTTGAAAACAGATGTTTATGTTAATAGAGCAGTAGAGTTCTTAACCCGTGAGTCAATTCTTGAAGCAAAGAAAATACTGTGGACTTTCTTCGAGAGATTGGGATATGATGACAGAATGCGAACCGCTAATACGGATTCTGAAACTGTGCTGGATTTAGCAAAGACTGTCTGTCGGTGTTCTAAAGATAAGAACACTTTGCCAAAATTTGCCATTTATGAGCCTGAGGAAGTACCCCAGTGCGCCGATGCAGTTGGTGTATGTATCATAACTAAAGTAAACCAGATGTGTAGAAAGCTAGATAGCGTCACGGAACAGATAAAACAGGCGCCGATAGCGTGTCCAACTATTACTTTGAAGCAGCCTTCTACTCCTTTGCCCTTCTCAGTCGTAGTGAAAAACACTCCAAGTCCCTTGAAACGTCAGATGCCCATGGGGACTTTAATCTGTCAAAAGGTGGAAAGCTAAATGATGATTTAGTTAAGCCGAAGAGAAATAAACACGAACGAAAAACAATGGTCAAGTCAAAGGACGTGGCTGACAAGATTGCAAATGCCATGACAATAGGAAATAGTTCACTAGAAACGAGAGTAAAATTGAAGAGGTTTTCTGGAATTGTGCAATTTGTTCCAGAGGAGTTTGGGGCGGTATATGTAATTTATTTGATCCCAGCATGTGAAAAAGCTGAACAGATCGGTAAGTCAGGGACATTCAGACTTTATTTACCGTCAAAAGACGTTTTGGAAACATGCATGACAGATCCTCCGAAGAACAGTTTTGAACGTTTGTGTGTTGAGGAATTTCACTTCTTACGACACCGTTGCTACAAATGCCAACTTAGGGGCCATATAGAGGCCAATTGCCCTAACACCAAAATATATTCTACGTGCGTAAGTAATGCCCATAAAAGAAGTAAGGAGCAGCCATGCACGCTGAAAAAACGATGTGTTGTATGTACAGGTTCAGGTCACTATTGCTATTCAGTAACCTGCCCAGAAAATCGGAAATCAAGCTCAGAGCAGAACAGATCCCACTCCTTGGAATGACCACTTAAAGACTTCTCTCCGTTGTGTCGTGGAATATTAATGGTGGGGTTCAGGATAAACTACCAGCTTTGGAGAAACTATGTGAATCTTACAACGTGATTTGTTTACAGGAGCACTTTTTGACAGATATGAACTCTCAGCTTTTGAGCCTTTCTTCTAGTGTAACAGTTCATTTATCCCCAGCTAGAAGACTTAAAGCAAAAGGAAGGCCAAGCGGCGGTCTAGCCGTCTTGACAACTTGCCAATCAGGACTGCTTGAAATGTGTGATTGCTATCTTGCCGTAACAGTTGATGATCTTATTATAGTTAATCTCTATCTTCCATCAAATTACAGAGATGTAGCTTCTGAAAGAAAATTTGCTATTGCTCGCAGAAAAGTAGCCAAATTGTTAAAAAAGATCAAAAAGATGAATAGAAAGTGTATGCTTATTGGAGACTTTAATTGTGACTTACTCCAGAATTCAAGTGTAAGAACTGAAACATTTCTTTCTATTTTGCCGACCGGCTACACGGTCATTCCGAAAAACAAAAATTATACGTTTATCTCCTTTTCTGGAAGTACGTGTAACATTGACCATGCGGTATTTCTCCATCCTCCCAATCCAGATCTAATGGTTGAAGTCGGTCTGGAACGTGAATGTAGTGATCATATCCCACTGTCTCTCTCAATTCCTAGAAGTGGTATTCATTCTTCTGAACTTGGTAAAAGAAAGTCAAAATCTTTTCAACCTAAATGTTTGGATAAGCTTGATAAGGATATCTTCCAAGTGGAATGTCACCACATATTGGATAAAATTCGAGTTGTATTTCAGCTCCTTCAGCGGCAACCTAGGATGGACCAGTCTGCGATACGGATTGAGCTGAATTTTTACTGTGCACAGATTACACATGCTCTAAAAATAGCCGAGTTGTACGTTGTCCCTATAATAAAGTGTAGACCGGGCACCGAGAAGTTTGGATGGCCTAGAAACGAAAGCCTTAAAGCCGCATGCCAATCCTCGAAGTTCTGGCTACGTTTGTGGAATGAGTGTGAAAAACCTAGAAATGGAATTGTTAATACCTTGCGGCTACTTACAAAGCGGCGTTTTCAGAAGGAGCTCAAATCTCACAGAGTTGTTCAAAGTGTTGTAGTTGCCGAATCGATATCAAATGACCCAAATAAGTTATGGAAGACTCGTTCGGCTAATAGTAAAACTAGGGAAAATATAGCTACTATCAGTGAGATACAATGGTATTCGTATTTTATGAATCAGTTTGCTGAGCGTGATGCTAAAAAATGTAAGAAATTTGAAAGAGAACTAAACGATCGACTGTTAACTCCCGGACCGGCTGCCTTTTTAGTTAGTACCAAAAGTTTGAGTGAAGTTATAAGAAAGCTTATAAAGAAAAAATCAATGGGTTGCGATGGTATATGTGCCTTTCATTTTCAAAATACGTCTGATAAGCTGATTTGTCATCTTTCGTTGCTTTACCAAATGGTTTTTTGCAGTGGTGTGGTTCTGAATTCTTTTTGTTTAGGTCTTATTTCTCCGGTCCTTAAGAAAGGGCTGGATCCATACGAGTGTTCGCCCTACAGACCTATTACTGTTTAATGTGTATTTGCTACGGTTTTGAATTGCTTATAATTGATAGTATACGTTCTACTTGCTATACACCTGCATATCAGTTCGGATTCCAGCCTAAGCTGGGATGTTTCCATACTCTAAAATGTTTGGTGTAATTTATTGATTGATGCAGCTGAGTCCGATGGGACCCTAGCCCTTGGAACGTATTATTTGAAAAAAAACTACGTTTTCTAAAGAGTTAAAGAGGCCGAGTTACAAGGTCGAACCTTAAAACGTACAGGGATTAGGAGGCACAGTTGGGGGGGCTGCCACCTCCCAAACCCCCCGCTTTCGCAGCCTTTAAATAAAAAAAAAGTTTTTTAAACTGAAAGTAAGGAGCGACATTAAATCTTAAAACGAACAGAAATTATTCCGTATATGAAAGGGGCTGGGCCCTCCACCACTCCCCACTCTTCACTATAAAGTTTGAATTTATAACAACTTTTTTTTTTAAACAATAAAAACTTTCGCGTAACGAGCGAGGCGTTGAGGAGGGGACAACCCCTTTCATATACGGAATAATTTCTGTTCGTTTTAAGTTTTAATATTGCTCCTTACTTTCAGTTTAAAAAGCTTTTTTTTTATTTAAAGGCTGCGAAAGCGGGGGGTTTGGGAGGTGGCAGCCCCCCCCCCCCAACTGTGCCTCCTACTCCCTGTACGATTTAAGGTTCGACCTTGTAACTCAGCCCCTTCCCTTATTGAAAAAAGGTATTTTTTTTCAAATATTTATTGCACGTCTTTGTACAGTTTATTACTTATTATTGCTTGACTAACTGTTAGCTGATCGTGTCAGGAGTTAAAGTTGGGGGGCTGCCGCCCCCGAACCCCCCGCTCTTGAACATTCTTGTGTTAAGCCTTTTAATTCCTGAATACTCAAATCACTTCGTACAGGGTGCCTCCTAATCCCTGTACGTTTTAAGATTCGAACTTGTGACTCAGCCTCTTTAACAGCCCCCCAACTGTGCCTCCTAATCCCTGTACGTTTTAAGGGTCGACCTTGTAACTCAGCCTCTTTAACTCTTTAGAAAACGTGTTTTTTTCAAATAATTTAAAAAAGAAACTGAGTTTCTTTTTTAAACTTTAAATTCAGTATATAAAAAATTTCCTCTGACGGTGAATCGAACCCGGGTTTTCCGCCTGACAGTCAGGAGTCTCGACCGCTGGACTAAAGAGACACAATTGTAATTGTTTTTTAGTAAGGGGAATCTATTTTTGACGCAAGCAAATCCCCACAAAAGTTGATATTTGCTTTTTGCAAAACAGGGAAGGAGTAATCAGATTGAGCTGAAATTTCGAGGATAAGCTCCCAGGCCCCAGGAAAGCTTATCCTCTAAATTTCAGCCCGATCAGACAATGTTAAAGGGGGGTTGTGGTGGGAAAAATTAACATGGGCTATTACAGGAAAACGAGGTTTTTCGTAAATGTAAAATCGGGGGATAATTTTTTCGGTCTGAAAATATCAAAAGGCCCTAACAGGTCGAATTCTGCTTCGAATGAGTCCCCATTCACCCGGATCAGTTGCCAACTGTGGCCTGTAGGCGTGGATAACAAAAAAAAAAAAGAAAGAGAAATGAAGTTTAAGTGGCTATATTTGGTTTTTTGAAAACAGGGAAGGAGTGATCGGATTGAGCTGAAATTTCGAGGATAAGCTCCCGGGCCCTAGGAAAGCTTAACCTCTAAATTTTACTCCAATCGGAAAACGTCAAAGGGGGGCTCTGGTGGGAGATTCAAAATTTTCAGCCACCTTTACCCCATGAAGATAAAGTCAGAGGTTGATAAAATTTCGCATGTTTCTGAGTTTGGGCTCCGTCTAGGAAAAACAATTCCTATTATCTCTTTGTAGCCGCTAGGACCGGAAATTGCTTAAAATTGTGGTGGGTCACCTCTTTATAGAGGCACAAGTGTGCCTCCTTGATGATGTTAGTAAAGCGTTTGACTCGCTATTGCATCCCCAAGCAATGAATGAGCTTCTGAACCGTGGAGTATCACCTGATTTATTTGGACATATTCTTTACATGCACCACCATATGAAAGCTAAAATACATATTCCTAGAAAGGATTTTTTCAACAATGAAATATCAATTTGCATTGGGTTTTAACAGGGTGCGATTACTTCACCCATAATATATAATAATGCAACGTTGCCAACTCAGTGTCAACTTTCTTTCGTGTTGTATTTATAAAGGGATGGATTTATCAGTAGAATGGCCATAATATCTCCCGTACGAACACCATATATGGGCATAGAATACTGATCCCACACCAAATATGGGCATAGAGTCCTTAGGGAGAACACGTGGTTAATGGGGTCAATGACCTAAATTGATTGCGTAATCAAAGTATGTCAACAACAACAACATCGACCATGACATTCACTGAGAGCGTGCACTTACAACATCAACAACATCGACCTTGGAACACCTGTGCTGTCGACCTCAATTCACCTATCGTGAATCAATAATTCCCCTTAGAAACAACAAATTCATTCCCCTTTCTTGACAGATCAATCAACCAATGACATCATCTGTCAGACTTTAAAAATTTTCGCCTAGAAACGATTCTCCAGGAATAGATCCAAGTCATTAATGTCATTGCCTCGGAAACAACTCTTTTGGTCGAACTCCAAAGGATATTAATACCCAAAGGCCATGGAAACAATTAGGCAAGAACCATCTTAGTGATGAATTGTTTTAGCGCGCGAAAATGTTTCCTATTAATTTGAAATGCGTTAGCGCAGAGATACGAATAACAAAGGAACACGCTGAATTTACGTTTAGGGAATATTTGGGCGAAACCGTTTTAGACAGGTTATGGAACTATTTCGGCGAAACAGATAGAGACATTTAAAAGAAGATTTTGAAGAGATTTTAGAAGAGAATTTAATGGTGAAACTCTGTGGTCGTTATAATACACAAGTTTCATTTGAACAGTGTTGTGAGGTCCTCTAACCCAACCCCAAAGGGTTCCAATCCTCCTACCCCAACCCCGAAGGAAGCCCCCGGTCCTCAAAGGCCCCCAAGCTCCCAAAGGCCCTCCACCGGTCCCCAAATGTCCCCCAGGCCCCCAACTGCCCCCCCGGACACTCAAAGGCCCCCAAGCTCCCAAAGGGCCACCGGCGCCCCAAAGGCCCACCCAGACCCCCCAATGCCCTCCCCCGGCCCCCCCACGGCCCCTCGCGCGCCCCAAGGACCCACGGGGTCCCAAAGGCCCTCCACCGGGCCCCAAATGTCCCCCCGGCCCCCAAAGGCCCTCCCGGCGCCCCAAAGGCCCACCCAGACCCCCAAATGCCCCCCAGACCCCCCAAAGCCCATCCCCCGGTCCCCAAAGGCCCCCCCGAGCTCCCAAAGGACCACCGACCCTCAAGGGGCCCACCGACCCTCAAAAGCTCTCCCCGAACACTCGTCTTTCGTTGATGTGTGTTGTCTGAAACCTCGGATTTGGGATGTGTCGTTTGCTCCTTCAGGCTGTTCTGAGCTAAGGTTTCCTAGTATTTCATAGGTGAATGTTGTCTGAAACCAATAGTTTGGGGTGAATAGTTTTCTATTTCAGGCTTTTATGAGCTAGATTTCTTAGCCTTTCGTTGATGTGTGTTGAGTGAAACTTATGATTTGGGGTATGTAGTTTGTTATTTCTGACTTTTCTGAGATGGATTTAATAGTCTTTCATAGGTGAGTAGTGTCTGAAACCTATTATTTGGGATATGTAGATTACTATTTTTTACTTTTATGAGCTGGATTTCTTAGCCTTTAATAGGTATAAGTTGTCAGAAAATTATGATTTGGGAAGAATATTTTGCTATTTAATGATGTTCTGAGATAAGTTTTTCTAGTATTTCGTAGGTGAATGTTGTCTGAAACCAATAGTTTGGGATGAATAGTTTGCTATTTTTGACTTTTCTGAGCTAGGTTTCTTAGTCTTTCGTTGGTGTGTGTTGACTGAAACCGAGGATTTGGGATATGTAGTTTGCTATTTTTGACTTTTTTGAGCTGGATTTCTTAGTCTTTCATAGGTGTGTGTTGTATGAAACCTATGATTTGGGGTGGGTGGATTGCTACTTTTGACTTTTCTGAGCTGGATTTCTTAGCCATTCATAGGTGTTTGTTGTCTGAAACCTATAGTTTGGGATGACTAGTTTGCTATTTTTGACTTTTCTGAACTAGGTTTCTTAGCCGTTCATAGGTGAGTGTTGTCTGAAACCTATGATTTGGGATATGTAATTTGCTATTTCCGACTTTTCATAGCCGGATTTCTTAGTCTTTCGTAGGTGTGTGGTGTCTGAAACCTATGATTTGGGATGTGTGGGTTGCTATTTGTTTGAATTTTCTGAGCTGGATTTCTTAGCCATTCGTAGGTGTTTGTTGACTGAAACCTATGATTTGGGATGGTTAATTTGCTATTTTTGACTTTTCTGAGCTAGATTTCTTACCCTATCATGTGTGTGTCCTTTCAGAAAATTATGATTTGGGAGGTGTAGTTTGCTTTTTGGACTTTTCAGAGCTAGGATTCTTTGTCACTCATATGTGTTTGTTGTCTGAAACTTATATTTTGGGATGTGTATTTTTCTTTTTAATTATTTTATTTTCTATGTTTTCTTAGTATTTATTAGTTGAATTATGTATGAAAATTATGATTTTGGATATTTAAAATAATAATTCTGGCTTTTCTGAGTTGGATTTATTAGTCTTTCATAGGTGTGTTGTGTCTGAAACCTATGATTTGGGATGTGTAGTTTGCTATTTTCGACTTTTCTGAGCTGGATTTCTTAGTCTTTCTTAGGTATGCGTTGTCAGAAAATTATGATTGCGGATGTATAGTTTGCTATTTCAGTCTCTTCTGAGCTTATTTTTTCTAGTATTTCATAGGTGAAAGTTGTCTGAAACCAATCGTTTGGGATGAATAGTTTGCTATTTTTGACTTTTCTGAGCTAGGTTTCTTAGTCTTTCGTAGGTGTTTGTTGTCTGAAACCTATGATTTGGGATGTGTAGATTGCTATTTTTTACTTTTCTGAGCTGGATTTCTTAGTCTTTTCATATGTATGTAATGTCTGAAACCTATGATTTGGGATGGGTGGATTGCTACTTTTGACTTTTCTGAGCTGGATTTCTTATACTTTCATAGGTGTTTGTTGTCTGAAACCTATAGTTTGGGATGACTAGTTTTATATTTTTGACTTTTCTGAGCTAGGTTTCTTAGCCGTTCATATGTGAGTGCTGTCTGAAACCTATGATTTGGGATATGTAATTTGCTATTTCTGACTTTTCATAACCGGATTTCTTAGTCTTTCGTATGTGTGTGATGTCTGAAACCTATGATTTGGGGGTGTGTGGGTTGCTATTTTTTGACTTTTATGAGCAGGATTTCATAGCCATTCGTAGGTGTGTTTTGACTGAAACCTATGATTTGGGATGGTTAATTTGCTATTTTGGACTTTTCTGAGCTAGATTTCTTAGCCTTTCATAGGTGTGTCCTTTCAGAAAATTATGATTTGGGAGGTATAGTTTGCTTTTTGGACTTTTCAGAGCTAGGATTCTTAGTCATTCATAGGTGTTTGTTGTCTGAAACTTCGAGTTTGGGATGAGTAGTTGGCTATTTCAGACTTTTCTGAGCTAAGGTTTCTTAGTATTTCGTAGGTGAATGCTGTCTGAAACTTATGATTTGGGATATAGTATTTCGTAGGTGAATGCTGTCTGAAACTTAAGATATGGGATATGTAAATTACTATTTCGGGCTTTTCTGAGTTGGATTTCTTAGTCTTTCATAGGTGTGTGATGTCTGAAACCTATGATTTGGGATGTGTAGTTTGCTATTTTTGACTTTTCTGAGCTAGGTTTCTTAGTCTTTCATAGGTGTGTGTTGTCTGAAAAATATGATTTGGGATGTGTAGTTTGCTATTTCAGGCTTTTCTGAGCTAAGGTTTTCTAGTATTTCGTAGGTGAATGTTGTCTGAAACCAATAGTTTGGGATGAGTAGTTTGCTATTTTTGACTTTTGTGAGCTAGGTTTCTTAGTCTTTCGTCGGTGTGCGTTGACTGAAACCTATGATTTGGGATATGTAGTTTTGCTATTTTTGACTTTTCTGAGCTGGATTTATTAACCTTTCATAGGTGTGTGTTGACTGAAACCTATGATTGGGATGAGTGGTTTGCTATTATTGTGATATCTGAGCTAGATTTCTTAGCCGTTCATAGGTGTGTGGTGTCTGAAACTTATGATTTGGGATGCATAGTTTGCTATTTGAACTTTTCAGAGCTGTGATTCTGAGTCCGTCATAAACGTTTGTTGTCTGAAACTTCTAGTTAGGGATGAGTAGTTTTAATATTTCAGGCCTTTATGAGCTAAGGTTTCTTAGTCTTTCATAGGTGAATGTTGTCTGAAACCTCTGATTTGGGATTTGTAAATTACTATTTCTGGCTTTTCTGAGTGCGATTTCGTAGTCTTTCATAGGTGTGTGCTGTCTGAAACCTATGATTTGGGATGGATGGATTGCTACTTTTGACTTTTCTGAGTTGAATTTCTTAGCCTTTCATAGGTGTTTGTTGTCTGAAACCTATAGTTTGGGATGACTAGTTTGCTATTTTTGACTTTTCTGAGCTAGGTTTCTTAGCCGTTCATAGGTGAGTGTTGTCTGAAACCTATGATTTGCGATATGTAAATTACTATTTCGGGCTTTTCTAAGCTATATTTCTTAGTCTTTCGTTGGTGTGTGTTGTCTGAAACCTCTGATTTGTGATGGATGGATTGCTACTTTTGACTTTTCTGAGCTGGATTTCTTAGATTTTCATAGGTGTTTGTTGTCTGAAACCTATAGTTTGGGATGACTAGTTTGCTATTTTTGACTTTTCTGAGCTAGATTTCTTAGCCTTTCATAGGTGTGTGCTTTCAGAAAATTATGATTTGGGATATGTAAATTACTATTTCGGGCTTTTCTTAGTATGATTTCTTAGTCTTTAAGAGTTATTTGTTGCCTAAAACATGTTATTTGTGTTTTATGGTGTGCTATTTTTTTACCTTTCCGAAATAGATTTTAAAGCCATTCAGAGGTGATTGTTGACTGAAAATTATGATTTGGGGTGGTTAAATTTGCTATTTCCGACTTTTATTAGCTAGATTTCTTAGCCTTTCATAGGTGTAGGTTGTCAGAAAATTACGATTTGGGAATTGTAGTTTGCTATTTGAACTTTTCAGAGCTAGGATTCTTAGTCCATCATAGGTGTTTGTTGTCTGAAACCAATAGTTTAGGATGACTAGTTTGCTATTTCAGACTTTTCTGAGCTAGATTTCTTAGCCGCTCATAGGAGTGTGTTGTCTGATACTTAGGATTTGGGTTATGTAAATTACGTTTTCGAGATTTTCTGAGTTTGACACTTCTAAATTTTTCCACACACGAAAACTTACACACACACACGTAAAAACACACACACACAAAAACTAAGACACACGAAAACTTACAAACACACACACACAAAAAAAAAAACCCGCACTCAAAAAAAAAAACACACACAAAAACTAACATGCACACAAAACCTTACATGTACACAAAAACTTAAACACACACTAAAAATTATAAAAACTCACAAAAAAATACACACACACACACAAAAACTAACACACATACACTAAAACTTACGCACACACACACACACACACATAAATACAAAAAACTTACACATGCACACGAAAACTAACATGCACATAAAAAATTACATGCACACAAAAACTTACACACACGCACAAAATCTTACACTCAAACACAAAAACTTAAACATACACAATAAAACTTACACACACACACTAAAAAAAAAACACACACACACACAAAAACTTACACACACACACATTAAAAATAAACCACACACTCAATAAAACTTATACACCCACTCACAAACTAACACACACAAAAACTAACACACACACACACACAAAAAATTACACATCCACACCAAAACATAAAACCACACACAAACATACATACAAACAAAAACATACACACACACAAACACACACACAAACAAAACTCACACACACACACACAAACAAAAAAAAACACACACTAGATAACATAAAAAACAACTAAAAAAAAGAAAAACACACTAACAAATACACACAAACTAACACACACACACACAAACTATAAAACAAGAAAACTATAAAAAAAATGACAACAGAAAATTACATGAAAAAAAAAAAATACACACACACACACACACACACAAACTCACACACACACACACACACGACAACAAACACACCCATGACAAAACTTGCAAACACACAAACTTACAAACACACACACACACACACACACACACACAAAAAAAACACTAAAAATAGAACACAACAAAAAACTCAAAAAAAAAAGACAATAAAAATACAAACACACACACACACACACACACAAAAAATACAAGCAAAAAAACGAAAACTCACACACACACGCATCAAAATAACCAAAAACAAAAATAAAAAAAAAAACAAACACAAAAACACACACAAAAATACAAACATACACAGACGCACAAAAACTTACACACACACACACAAACACACACAAACTTACAAACAAACACACAAAAACTTACACATACCCAAAAAATCTATGACACACACAAACTTACGCACACACACACAAAAATTGACACCCACACGCAAAAACTTACATGCACACAAAAACTTACATGCACACAAAAACTTATACAAACACACAAAAACTGACACACACACACACAAACTTACACACACACACACAAACTAACACAAACACACACAAAAAAAAACACAAACACAAACAAACACACACACACATACACACACTGAAACATGCACACGAAAACAGACATTCACACAAAAACTTACACACACACACACACACTCAATACAAATAACACACACACACGACAAAGATTACACACACAAAATCTAAGACACACAAACATTAACACACACACACTCACACAAACTTACACCACACGCAAAAACTTACATGCACACAAAACATACATGCACACAAAAAATTACACACACAAAAACTTACGCACACTCACAAAAACTTACACACACACACAAAAACTTAAACACACACACACGAAAACTTACGCAGACACACTTAAGCTTACAAATACACATTCCAAAACTTACACACACACAAAAACTTACACACACTTACCATATCACAGTTACATTGTCTTACTTTTTCAAATTTCAATTTGAATTTTTGTCGTGAAATTCAAGAGTTGGAATATTTCAGTAGTGACTTGTTGTGCTTTACCTTCTCACAGTTACATTCTCTTGATTTTCGAAGTTCATTTGAATTTCTGTCATGAAATGCAAGAGTTGGAAAATTGGGTCTTAGTCCACCAGCCCGAATGGTGGAAATCCACTAGCTCAGTATTGGAGTCCCAGTCCACCAGCCCGAACGGTGGAAATTCACTGGCTCAGAATTGGGGTCTTAGTCCACCAGCCTGAATGGTGGAAATCCACTTGCTCATTTTGGGGTTCTCAGCCCACCAGTCTGAATGGTGTAAATTCACTGTTTAATTTAGGTTATGTTAACTTATAATGAGCGCTCTTGATAAGTTAACCTAACCTTTTCCGGCGAGTATGGTTAGGTTAGGCTAGATTAAGTTAGATTAGGTTAAGTTAGGTTAGGTTAGCCCATGTACGCTTCTCTTAGGTTAGCTTAGGATAGGTGAGAGACAGGCAAAAAGTTAGGTGTATGATTAGGTTAGGTTAGATTAAATTAGGTTAGTTTAAGTTAGGTTAGGCTATGTTATCCTTCGGACGCGGGCTTACGTAGCGTCAACTAACCTATCCGAACTGTCCCTAACCTAACTGAATCTAACCTAACCTAACCTAATCCTAAACCGCACTTTTTGTCGTTCTCTCACCCAACCTAAGCCAATCTAAGTGAAGCATGCGTTGGCTAGCCTTACCTAAATTGACCAAAACAAACTTAATCGAGTCTAACCTATACATACTCGCTGGTAAAGGTTAGGTTAAATTATCATGAGCTCTCATGATAAGTTAACCTAACCTAACTTAAACAGTGAATTTCCAACATTCAGACTGGTGGACTAAGACCCCAATATTGAGCTAGTGTATTTCCACCATTCGGTTTGGTGGACTAAGACCCTAATTCTGAGCTAGTGAATTTCCACCGTTCAGGCTGGTGGACTGGGACCCCAATACTGAGATAGTGATTTCCACCATTCGGGCTGGTGGACTAAGACCCCAATTTTCCAACTCTTGCATTTCATGACAGAAATTCAAAATGAACTTCGAAAAATCAAGAGAATGTAACTGTGAGAAGGTAAAGCACAACAAGTCACTACTGAAATATTCCAACTCTTGTATTTCACGACAGAAATTCAAAATGAAATTTGAAAAATTAAGACAATGTAACTGTGATCTGGTAAGTGTGTGTAAGTTTTTGTGTGTGTGTAAGTTTTGGAGGGTGTGTGTGTTAGTTTTCGTGTGTGTGCGTTAGTTTTTTTGTGTGTACGTGTGTGTGTTAGTGTTTGTGCGCGTGTGTAATTTTTTGAGTGAAATTTATTTTTTGCGTGTGATTTTTATTTTTGTCGTGTGTGACTAAGTTTTTGTGTGTGTGTGTGTAAGTTTTTGTGTGTCTTTTCTTTTGTGTGTGTTAGATTTGTCGTGTGTGTGTGTGTGAGTTTGTGTGTGTGTGTGTGTGTGTAAGTTTTTGTGTGCATTTAAGTTTTCGTGTTCATGTGTATGTGTGTGTGTGTGTGTGTGTGTGTTTGTGTGTGTGTGTGTTTGTGTGTGTGTTTGTGTGTGTGCGTGTGTGTTAGTTTTTGTGTGTGTGTGTAAGTTTTTGTGTTCTTGTAAGTTTTTGTGTGCTTGTTAGTTTTTGCGTGTGGGTGTTAGTTTTTGTGTGTGTGTGTTAGTTTTTGTGTGTCTAAGCTTTTGTGTGTGGGTGTAAGTTTTTGTGTGTGTGTTTGTAAGTGTGTGTGTGTGTTTTTGTGTTTGTGTGTGTTTTGTTTTTTTTTTTTTTTGGGGGTGTTTTTTTTTTTTTTTGTGTGTTTTTTTTTTTTTTTGTGTGTGTTTTTTTTTGCGTGTGTGTGTAAGGTTTCGTGTGTGTGTTTTTTAGTGTTGTGTGTGTGTGTGTGTTTGTGTGTGTTTGTTTTTGTGGGTGTGTGTGTTTGTTTTTTTTTGTGTTAATGTGTAAGTTTTTTTTTGTGTGTGTGTGTGTGTGTGTGTGTAAGTTTTTGTGTTTTTTTTTGTTTGCAGGTTTTTTTTATTTGTCGTGTGTGTGTGTTTTTTTTTGAGTTTTGTGTGTGTGTGTGTGTGTGTGTGTTTTTGTTTGCATGTAAGTTTTTGTGTGCATGTAAGTTTTAGTGTGCATGTGAAAGTTTGTGTGTGAGTGTGTGTGTGTGTGTGTAAGTTTGTGTGTGTGTAAGTTTTGTGTGTGTTTGTGTGTTGTTGTGTGTGTTTTTGTTGGAGAGTGTGTGTTTGTGTGTGTGTGTGTGTGTGTTTGTTTTTGTGTGTGTGTTTGTTTTTTTGTGGTTGTTATTTTTAGTGTGAATGTGTTTGTTTTTGTGTGTGTGTGTGTGTGTGTAAGTTTTTGTGTGTAGGTTTTGGCGTGTGTGTATAAGTTTTAGTGTGTGTGTGTGTAAGTTTTAATGTGTGCGTGTGTAAGTTTTTTTGTGTGTGTGTGTGTTAGTTTTAGTGTGTGTGTGTAATTTTTCTTGTGTGTGTGTAAGTTTTTGTGTGTGGGTGTAAGTTTTTGTGCGTGTGTGTAAGTTTTTGTGTGCATGTAAGTTTTTATGTGAATGTAAGTTTTAGTGTGCATGTGTTAGTTTTTTGTATGTTTGTGTGTGTGTGTGTGTGTGTTTGTGTGCGTTAGTTTTCGTGTGTGTGTGTTAGTTTTTGTGTGTGTGTTTTAGTTTTTGTGAGTGTGTGTAATTTTGAGTGTGTGTGTAAGTTTTTGTGTAAATTTAAGTTTTTGTGTGAATTTAAGTTTTTGAGTGTGTGTGTTAGTTTTTGAGTGTCGGTGTAAGTTTTTGTGTGTGTGTGTGTGTAAGTTTTAGGGTGTCTAAGCTTTTGTGTGTGTAAGTCTTGACGTGTGTGTGTGTAAGTTTTCGTGTGTGGAAAAATTTAGAAGTGTCCAACTCAGAAAAGCCCGAAAACGTAATTTACATATCCCAAATCCTAAGTTTCAGACAACACACTCCTATGAGTGGCTAAGAAATCTAGCTCAGAAAAGTCTGAAAAAAGCAAACTAGTCATCCCAAACTATTGGTTTCAGACAACAAACACCTATGATGGACTAAGAATCCTAGCTCTGAAAAGTTCAAATAGCAAACTACACATCCCAAATCGTAATTTTCTGACAACATACACCTATGAAAGGCTATGAAACCTAGCTAATAAAAGCTGGAAATAGCAAATTAACCATCCCAAATCATAAGATTTAGACAGCACTCACCTATGAACGGCTAAGAAATCCATCCCTGAAAGGTAAAAAAATAGTAACCAACACATCCCAAATCATATGCTTCAGACAACACACACTTATAAAAGACTCAGAACTCCTACTCAGAAAAGCCCAAAATAGTAATTTACATATCCCAAATCATAGTTTTCTGAAAGGACACACCTATGAAAGGCTAAGAAATCTAGCTCAGAAAAGTCAAAAATTGCAAACTAGTCATCCCAAACTATAGGTTTCAGACAACAAACACCTATGAAAGGCTAAGAAATCCAGCTCAGAAAAGTCAAAAGTAGCAATCCATCCATCACAAATCATAGGTTTCAGACAACACAACCCAATGAAAGGCGAGGACATATCGCTTAGAACCTACATAACGAGTACGGTACATATCCCAATCAAAGTTTAAAGACAACAGTCAACTATGAAAGGTGAAGAAACCTCGCTCAGACAAGTCAAAAATAGCAAACAAGTCATCCCAAACTATAGGTTTCAGACAATAAACACCTATGATAGGCTCAGAAATTCAACTCAGAAAAGTCAAAAGTAGCAATCCACCCATCCCAAATCATAGGTTTCAGACAACACACACCTAGGAAAGACTAAGAAATCCCACTCAGAAAAGCCCGAAATAGTAATTTACATATCCAAAATCATAGGTTTCAGACAACATTCACCTATGAAAGACTAAGAAACCTTAGCTCAGAAAAGCCTGAAATATTGAAACTACTCATCCCAAAGTAGAAGTTCCAGACAACAAACGCCTATGACGGAATAATAATCAAAGCTATGAAAAGTTCAAATAGCAAACTACACATCCAAAATCATAAATTTCAGACAACACACACCTATGAAAGGATAAGAAATCTAGCTCAGAAAAGACAAAAATAGCAAACCACTCATCCCAATCATAGTTTTCAGTCAACACACACCTATGAAAGGCTAATAAATCCAGCTCAGAAAAGTCAAAAATAGCAAACTACATATCCCAAATCATAAGTTTCAGTCAACGCACAGCAACGAAAGACTAAGAAACCTAGCTCAGAAAAGTCAAAAATAGCAAACTACTCATCCCAAACTACTGGTTTCAGACAACATTCACCTACGAAATACTAGGAAACCTTAGCTCAGAAAAGCCTGAAATAGAAAACAAAACATCCCAAATCATAATTTTCCGACAATACATACCTAAGAATGGCTAAGAAAACTAGCTCAGAAAAGTCGAAAATAGCAAACTATACATCCCAAATCATAGGTTTCAGACATCAAACAACTATGAAAGAATAGGAAATCCAACTCAGAAAAGCCCGAAATAGTAATTTACATATCCCATATCATAAGTTTCAGGCAGCATTCACCTACGAAATACTATATCCCAAATCATAAGTTTCAGACAGCATTCACCTACGAAATACTAAGAAACCTTAGCTCAGAAAAGTCTGAAATAGCCGACTACTCATCCCAAACTCGAAGTTTTAGACAACAAACACCTATGAGTGACTAAGAATCATAGCTCTGAAAAGTCCAAAAAGCAAACTATACCTCCCAAATCATAATTTTCTGAAAGCACACACATATGATAGGCTAAGAAATCTAGCTCAGAAAAGTCGAAAATAGCAAATTAACCATTCCAAATCATAGGTTTCAGTCAAAACACACCTACGAATGGCTAAGAAATCCTGCTCAGAAAAGTAAAAAAATAGCAACCCACACACCCCAAATCATAGTTTTCAGACATCACACACCTACGAAAGACTATGAAATCATGTTATGAACAGTAAGAAATAGAAAATTACATATCCCAAATCATAGGTTTCAGACAGCACACACCTATGAACGGATAAGAAACCTAGCTCAGAAAAGTCAAAAATAGCAAACTAGTCATCCGAAACTATATGTTTCAGACAACAAACACCTATGAAAGGCTAATAAATCCAGCTCATAAAAGTCAAAAGTAGCAAACCACCCATCCCAAATCATAGGTTTCAGTCAACACACACCTATGAAAGGCTAATAAATCCAGCTCAGAAAAGTCAAAAATAGCAAACTACATATCCCAAATCATAGGTTACAGACAACACACACCAACGAAAGACTAAGAAACCTAGCTCAGAAAAGACAAAAATAGCAAACTACTCATCCCAAACTATTGGTTTCAGACAACATTCACCTACGAAATACTCGAAAACCTTAGCTCAGAAAAGCCTGAAATAGCAAACTACACATCCCAAATCATAATGTTCTGACAACGCATACCTATGAAAGGCTAAGAAATCAAGCTCAGAAAAGTCGAAAATAGCAAACTACACATCCCAAATCATAGGTTTCAGACACTACACACCTATGAAAGACTAAGAAATCCAACTCAGAAAAGCCCGAAATAGTACTTTAACTATCCCAAATCTTTCGTTTCAGACAGAATTCAACTAATAAATAATTATATAAATTATATCATAAAATAATGAAATAGACAACTACTCACCCCAATCCCGAAGTTTCAGACAACAAACACATATGATTGAATAAGAATCATAGCTCTGAAAAGTCCAAAAAGAAAACTACACCTACCAATTCATAATTTTCTGAAAGGACACATATATGATAGGCTAAGAAATCTAGATCATAAAAGTCAAAAAAAGCAAATTAACCACCCCAAATCATAGGTTTCAGTCAACACACACCTACGAAAGGCTATGAAATCCAGCTCAAAAAGGTAAAAAAAATAGCAACCCAAAAACCCCAAATCATAGGTTTCAGACAACACAAACCTACGAAAGAATAAGAAATCTGGTTATGAAAAGTCGTAAATAGCAAATTACATATCCCAAATCATAGGTTTCAGACAACACACACATATGAACGTCTAAGAAACCTAGCTCAGAAAAGACAAAAATATCAAACTAGTCATCCCAAACTATAGGTTTCAGACAACAAACACCTATGAAAGGCTAAGAAATCCAGCTCAGAAAAGTCAAAAGTAGCAATCCACCCATCCCAAATCATAGGTTTCATACAACACACACCTATGAAAGACTAAGAAATCCAGCTCAGAAAAGTCAAAAATAGTAAACTACATATCCCAAATCATCGGTTTCAGTCAACACACACCAACAAAAGACTAAGAAACCTAGCTCAGAAAAGTCAAAAATAGCAAACTATTCATCCCAGACTATTGGTTTCAGTAAGCATTCACCTACGAGATACTAGAAAACCTTAGCTCAGAAAAGCCTGAAATAGCAAACTATACATCCCAAATCATAATTTTCTGACAACGCATACCTATGAAAGGCTAAGAAATCCAGCTCAGAAAAGTCGAAAATAGAAAACTACACATCCCAAATCACAGGTTTCAGACACCACACACCTATGAAAGACTAAGAAATCCAACTCACAAAAGTCAAAAATAGCAAACTACATATCCCAAAACATCAGTTTCACTCAACACACACAAACGAAACGCTAAGAAACCTAGCTCATAAAAGCCTGAAATAGCAAACTACTCATCACAAACTATTGGTTTCAGACAGCATTCACCTAGGAAATACTAGGAAACCATATCTCAGAAAAGCCTGAATTAGCAAACTACACATCCCCAATCATGGGTTTCAGACAATACACATCAAAGAAAGACGGGTGCTCGGGGAGAGCCTTTGAGGGTCTGTGGGTCCCTTGAGGGTCGGTGGTCCTTTGGGAGCTCGGGGGCACTTTTGGGGACCGGGGGATGGGCTTTGGGGGGCCTGGGGGACATTTGGGGGTCTGGGTGGGCCTTGGGGGCGCCGGGAGGGCCTTTGGGTGCCTGGGGGACATTTGGGGACCGGTGGAGGGCCTTTGGGACCCCGTTGGTCCTTTGGGAGCTCGATGGGCCTTTGGGGGGGCCCGGGGATGGCATTTGGGGGTCTGGGTGGGCCTTTGGGGTGCCGGTGGCCCTTTGGGAGCTTGGGGGGCCTTTGAGTGTCCGGGGGGGGCAGTTGGAGGCCTGGGGGACATTTGGGGACCGGTGGAGGGCCTTTGGGAGCTTGGAGGGCCTTTGAGGACCGGGGGCTTCCTTCGGGGTTGGGGTAGGAGGATTGGAACCCTTTGGGGTTGGGTTAGAGGACCTCACAACACTGTTCAAATGAAACTTGTGTATTATAACGACCACAGAGTTTCACCATTAAATTCTCTTCTAAAATCTCTTCAAAATCTTCTTTTAAATGTCTCTATCTGTTCCGCCGAAATAGTTCCATAACCTGTCTAAAACGGTTTCGCCCAAATAATCCCTAAACGCAAATTCAGCGTGTTCCTTTGTTATTGGCATCTCTGTGCTAACGCATTTCAAATTAATAGGAAACCTTTTCGCGCGCTAAAACAATTCATCACTAAGATGTTTCTTGCCTAATTGTTTCCATGGCCTTTGGCTATTAATATCCTTTGGAGTTCGACCAAAAGAGTTGTTTCCGAGGCAATGACATTAATGACTTGGATCTATTCCTGGAGAATCGTTTCTATGCGAAAATTTTTAAAGTCTGACAGATGATGTCAGTGGTTGATTGATCTGTCAAGAAAGGGGAATTAATTTGTTGTTTCTAAGGGGAATTATTGATTCACGATAGGTGAATTGAGGTCGACAGCACAGGTGTTCCAAGGTCGATGTTGTTGTTGTAAGTGCACGTTCTCAGCGAATGCGAAGGTCGATGTTGTTGTTGTTGACACACTTTGATTATGCAATCAATTTAGGTCATTGACCCCATTAACCACGTGTTCTAACTAATGACTCTATGCCCATATATGGTGTGGGATCAGTATTCTATGCCCATATATGGTGTTCGTACGGGAGATATTATGGCCATTCTACTTTTATCGATACTTTGTTACGCAGATGATGTTCTTAATGTTAGTAGGACCACTAGCGGGTTAGAAAAATGTTTCCGAGAAATTTCAGAAAATTACCGTGAAATTGGGCTTTCCCTAAACGCAGCAAAATGTGAAGTTTTGATTTTCAGTGAGTTAGGTGTGACAAGAGTTGATGATGCATCTATAGATTTGAGTAAAGCCTTGTGATAAGTTGACATATCTTGGTCTCCCAATTGGTAAGAATCTTAAGAAAACTAAGCAGCTAATTTTGGAAAATATGGAGAGTAAATTCCGTCGCTCATATAGTGCGATTGTAAGTTCCCAATTCCATTTGAATAGAACCCTTCTCGAAAGGATTTTTAATAGTGTAGCCCTGCCATATGTTCTATATTTAGTGCTGTTTTACCAAATATTTAGGGAATTTAATCGTCTTAGAACGAAGCATTCGTTTTTTAGATATGCTAAGTTTCTACTGCGAGTCCCCCCGTGGACCCGTAACTCATACCTTATAAGAAAATATAGCCCATCGGATCCATGTGTCAAGCTATGTGAGCGTAATGCTCATATGTGCAGTAAGGAAACTGGCAATGAATGGCAAAATGTCATTTTTTGATGTTTAATGTTGGTTTTTGCTTTTGATTCTTTGATTTTCTTCTCTTTTCTTTGTTTTGAATGTACTCCATCTTTCTTTTTTCTTTTTGTATGATGGGTCATAAATAAATACATACATACATACATATAAGCCTATCAGAGACAAAAACAATTTTGGACCCCTTTTGTATATGACAAATCAATACAGCCATAATTAGTTTCAAATGATTGAAGAAACAAAATTAAAGCCCTTTTTTGGGCATATTTACTTTTGTAGTCCTTTACTTTTGTGGTCTAGAATTACCAAAACCATTCAAAATCAAGTAACAGTGCTGAATAAGAGTCTCATCTGTCCGTGCTGATCAGAAAAGTTACAGGCCCATTTCAGGGCAAAAGAAATTCATCGCAAGTTGTCAAACTTTCGAATAACAATTGTCAATCCTGTTTTGAACGAACCAATATTTAGGAAACAAACATGTTTTAGCCCTCTTATCTCTTTCCCTAAGCATAATATTTGAATTCCCCTTGCCCATTCCAAACATTCCCTAAAAGGTTTAAGTCTAATTACACGGTTATTTTTGACATATTACATATACACTATTTCATATCATACGATATTATAATGTCTTTTAATTTACCTCACTGCTTCACCATTAATAAGCTAGAAGTTCCACTAGATATTTTAGGTGTACGATACATACAAATTTTGCCACCACATACCTTCCCTTTCAACACAAAATATGCAAAATAAGTCCCCTTGCCCCTACCACCCCAACAATCTGGGAGTTTTAGCTCAGGATCCACAAGTTGTTCTTATTATGTTTCAGACAAAACTATTTTGATGGCCTGGATCCAGTTTCTTCTGATTTACCTCAGCCCCTCCGCCAAACGAAAATTCATTTTCCAAATGGTCCCCATTGCCCTTTAAAATTTTCCACTCAATCCCCTAAGCTGTCCCTGGGATACTTTGTAGATACACTATTTTGATTCGCTGGGTATATATGATTTCTTTCCGTTTACATAACTACTTTGCCAGGAATATATTCTAGTTTAATATGGGCCCATAGTAACAAAAATATTAAAAAGACTGAAGACCGAATTTTTAGATCCCCTCCTCTGCACCTTAATACCTCCCAAGTTAAGCATCGACATTTGCTTGCCACCCTATTTTCAACAATACTTGAAACTATTTGCATTTCTAGCCCCCCCCCCACTGCCTCACACTATCCAAAAATTATAACTGCACCTGGCAAGTCATTCCCAAGGTATTGCAGAGACTACTTTAACAGCCTGGATACACAGAGTGTCTTTAGATTTACATTAGCTCCCTTTCCAATTTCAAAATTTTAGGTTAACTTTACCTCCGAACACCCTTGAAAGTTCAGACTCTATCTCCCAAGGCGTTCTAGATATATCGGGGATTCCATATTTTGTAATCCTGGGCATATATAATGTATTATGATTTACCTGCAACTTCACTATGAACAAAATCTCATTCCCATGGGGGCACAAAGTGTCAAAACTTCTTGGCAGACTAGAGGCAAAACACGTTTAGCCCTTCAGTGCCCCTTCCCGAAAATTAAAATTCACGGTCCATACGCCCCCCCCCTCGCAAAAAAAAATAAGTTTCAACTTGATCTCTCAGGCCATTCCCAAGATATTACAAATTTTTGATAACTGCTAAAATTACAGTTACTATCTTTTAGCCTTGCAAAAAGTAAATCACTATTTTGAAACCTGGCAACATACATAGTGCACAAGTATTTCGTACCTGGCTACTTAATCGTGAATAAATTCGTAACCTCACAACCTCACAAGACACAACGCAAAATCGTTAACCTCACAAGACACCAAACCTATTTAGCCCCCCTCCCTCAACAAAAACTGGAAGTCCCCAAGTACATCCTCCGTCTTGAAGTTTCAACTATATCCCCAAGGATATTAGAGATACAGTATTTTGAAAACCTGGATGTATACAGAGTCTTTTGATTTAACTCTCCTCTTTCCTCTAAAGTCAAGATTCAACATGAAATTGCCTCAACCCCCTCCCATGCTCAACACTCCCAGAAAGTTTCAACTTGACACTCCAAGTCATTCCAGAGACATTTCAGATAAGCAATTTTTATAACCTAGCAGCAAATAACGTCTTCTGATTTACCTCACTGCTTAACTCTTCATAGATTATAGATCATATAGAGCAGCTTATTGTGCAAAACCATTTTGGTGGATCGGAGGTAAATATTGTTTGCCCACTCCACCAAATACAAAATTTGGATTACCCTTGGTCCACCTCTCCCCTTCCTTTCCCAAATAGTACCTGAAAGTTTCAACTTCATTTCCCATGCTAATCCTCCGATATTGCAGATAGGCTATTTCAATAACCTGGATATAGTGCCTTTTGATTTACCTCTTCCTCCTCTACTATGTCAAAATTTGCGACCTATTCGATCCCCTCAATTCTCCATGAAGTTTCAACTTGACACCCCCCCCCCCCAGCTATTGCAGATAATTTGAAAACTTGGATACACATAGCCCATTTAGATTTAGTCAGGAACGCAAGCAGTTTCCACGATATGCACTAGGAAAATTCTGGGATTTTTTGACCAAGCAAACAATTCCTAAGAGCTACTCACTCATAAAAGATGTAAGCTCAAACATGGCCACCTTTTCTTCTAGAATTTATCCACCAACAACGAGTAATTTACACAGTCTACAGCTATTATCCCTGGGGTTGTCAAAGTGATCCCAGCCTCAGAGCAATAGTTATTAGACTTTGACGTTCCTGAACAAAATGACTATCTCAAAATTTTGATTCAATATCATGAGAGTTACAGGGGGGCAAATGGCATAAAAAGGCAAGGGAGAGAGGCTGGTTGCTTTCTGATAACTTTTGGCCCTTTAAAATGCATAAGACCTTTGAATTTAAAATCAAATGATCCCCCTGCATAATTTCAACAACCACCTCCTCAATACAAAGTGCCAAGGAAAATAGGTTTTCTGCCCTTTCTTGGGTCCCATTCTGAGGGGATCTAGTAATTGTTTTTCCAATTTCATTTTTGCCTGAGGGTCCCTCAGCCAAGATACTTAAGGATATAAGTTTTAAGAAAAGAGGAAACAAGTTTTTAGCCCCATTTTTCATTGACAGGGGCACTATGCATAAACACAATTTCTTTGCAAATTAGGCTCCTCTTGGCCAAGGACTTACGGCTTTAAGCATCAAACTCAGTAAGGACAAGCAATTATTGACCCATTTCAGAGAACAATCCCTGAAAGCTTCAAGCCAATGAAAACACCCCAAAATTAAACAACCCACCTGCCTCTTAAACCATTATAAAACCTAAGGGCATGCAAATGTCAAATTTGATTATTTAGTCCTTGTCCAAGGGGATACATAGTTCATACTGCCTACATTCACTGTCTAGTTCATATTTCAATGTTTTTGTCTTGAAGAATAACAAAAAGACAAAACCAAATTAGTAAAAATAAAAATACAAAAAAAAAAATCTTATCATCTTTTACAAAACTGTCAAACAAATCCTACCCAGCAAAATAAATTTTTTGAATGCAAATTTAGTTTCTTTATGTATATTTTTTTTAAGGGAACCAGGGTGAATTATCCAAGATTTCTTCTAACAAATTTAATTGTTATGTAACATTAAAGTTGGTACATAAACATTATAAAAGTCTTATTAAACACTGACTTTACCTGATACATTTACAATAGTCAGTTAATTTCCAATGACTATCTGTCTTGTGCTCTCCACCTTCCAGTCTGCCTATATTTGTCAATAAACTAATATCTTGCAGTCTAAAGATTGTTGCTTTCTTCCAACTTTTTCCTGAAATAGGACCGAATAAGAACGACTGAGATTGTTCTGAAAAAAATATGTATTCAATTAAGGTTTTAAGCAGGGAATACAAATAGCCATAAAATTGTAACTGTAGGCATATTCAATAGTTTTCTGCTTTAGCAGTCAGGCAATTGCTATAGCACCCCTTAGAACACTAAACTTCACTAAAAAGCCCATTATGTACATGAGACAAACACGTCTCATATTAACAAAAAAATAACCTGAAACCCCTAAAACTGGTGTCTGATTGAAACAACAAGTACACCATTGGAACAGCCTTTGCTGAAAACACTATCTAGGAAGCTTAAAAGTTCCTTGGCTTAAACAAGAATGGAAATCCATTGGCTTGAAAAACAAGGAAAGTGGCTGCAACCATGATATTCTGCATCAAAAGCATCTTTTTTTCGTTTTGTTTTCCTATGCAGCTAGCTGGGCACTGGAACATCACAGATAGTTGTTTAAGGGCTCATTTTAAAGTAAATTGGAACATTTAGTGTCTTTCGTAATTGACAAAAACCACTATTTAAAAAAAAATCAATTTTTTACGAAAAAAATTCATTTCCATAAACAAGATTATGAATGACGTCATAACCGTAGGTTGTAAATAAAAAGTAAAACCTATACTACAATTTTACTAACGTCAGCACCGTCAGCATATAACGACGTCAGGCAATATGTGTTAAACGAAGAAAAAAAGGAAAAAAGAAATAGAAAAAAGAAAGGAAAAATTTAGACTAATGTCAGATGTATATAAATGTTACTATAAAATATTAGTTACTCTATTACAGAATTAATTAAAAAAACTTTTTCCAAAATAAGTTTTTACCAAAATAAGTTTTTCAAAGAAAAGTAAAGAACTCCATTAAACAAAAATGAGCAAAAATAAAATCAAATAATCTACCAACGTCAAAACTACCACAAATCAGCATCGATAAATAAATGAAACCCAAAACGAACAGAAATTACAATAAATAACCCGAGTCAAACTCAAAACGAGCAGAAATTAACATAAGTTGGGCGCAAAACCCCTATGCCTTCCCACGGCCAGAACAAAATATGCACTTTACTGAAAAAAATATAAATGTTTTTACTTTTATAACTTTAATAAATCAAATAATTTTAACATTTTGATTACTAAATAACAGTATATGTATATTAAACTGACAATGCATATTCATTTGTATTTTTTCAGTAAAGTGTAAATTTTGTTCAAGGATGGGCGTGGGGGGGCTATTTGCCCTCCAATCACTTTCGACTATTAAAAAGGGCACTAGCCCTTTGAATTTCTAATCGAATTAGCCTTTTTTGAAGTTTCTACGACAACACCTTCTATAAAAACCTTATACGCCCCCAGGGCCAGGGCATCCTTCTCAAAAACATATTTTCTATCTGAAAATCAACTAGTCTACGCTAAACAAAATGGTTATCTCAAAATGTTGATTGGATGTGTTTGGGTGAATGATGGACGTGGGGGGAGGTGTCCAATCAAATGAGCCTCTTTGAAGTTTCTATGACAACGCCTTCTATAAAAACTTTATATACCCCAGGACATAACTTAAAACCCTTACCTTGAGAGTTGCTAGGGAGTGTCCTCCTCAAAAACATATTTTCTATCTGGAAATAAACTATGCTGAACAAAATGGCTATCTCAAAATTTTGATTGGATATGTTTGGGGAATGATGGGCGTGGGGGAGGGGCTAGTTCCCTCCAATCACTTTCGACTATTAAGAAGGGAACTAACCCTTTGAATTTCCAATCAAATGAGCCTGTTTTGAAGTTTCTTCGAACACGCCTTCTTATAAAAACCTTATATGCCCCCAGGGCATAACATAAAACCCTTGCCTTGAGGGTTGTGGGGGAGTGTCCTCCTAAAAAACATATTTTCTATCTGGAAATCAACTAGCCTACGCTGAACAAAATGGCAATCTCAAAATTCTGATTGGATGTGTTTGGGGGAATGATGGGCGTGGGGGGCTAGTTGCCAATCACTTTCAACTATTAAAGAGGGCACTAGCCATTTGAATTCCGAATCGAATGAGCCTGTTTTGAAGTTTCTACGACAACGCCTTCTATACTAAACCTTATATGCCCCCAGGGCATAACTTTAAACCTTTGCCCTGAGGGTTGTGGGGGAGTGTCCTCCTCAAAACATATTTTCTATCAGGAAATCAACTACGCTGAACAAAATTGTTGTCTCAAAATTTTGATTGGAGGTATTTGGTTGAATGATGGGCGTGGGGGGGGGGGGCTATTTGCCCTCCAATCACTGTCGACTATTAAAAAAGGCACTAGCCCGTTGACTTTCCAATCAAATGAGCCTCTTTTAAAGTTTCTAAGACAACGCCTTCTAAAAGAGCCTTATATCCCCCCAGGGTTTAACTTAAAACGCTTGTTCTGAGGATTGTGGGGGAGTGTCCTCCTAATAAAAATATTTTCTATCAGGAGCTCTATTAGGCTGAACAAAATGGCTATCTCACAATTTTGATTAGATTTGTTTGGTTTAATGAAGAGCGTGGAGGGGGTCTAGTTGCCCTCCAATCACTTGCGACTACTAAAAAGGGCACTAGCCCTTTGAATTTCCAATCAAATGAGCCTGTTTTGAAGTTTCTACGACAACGCCTTCTAAAAAAACCTCATATGCCCCCAGGGCATAACTTAAAACCCTTGCCCCGAGGGTTGTGGGGGAGTGTCCTCCTCAAAAAATATTTTCTATCTGGAAATCAGCTACGCTGACAAAATGCCTATCTCAAAATTTCGATTAGATGTGTTTGGGGGAATAATGGGCGTGGGGAGGGGGGGCTAGTTGCCCTCTGATCACTTTCGACTATTAAAAAGCGCACTAGCCCTTTGAATTTCCAATCGAATGAGGCTTTTTCTAAGTTTCTACGACAACGCCTTCAAAAAAAACCTTATAAGCCCCCAGGTCATAACTTAAAACCCTTGCCCTGAGGGTTGTGGAGGAGTGTCCTCCTCATTCCTCAAAAACATATTTTCTAACTGGAAATCAACTACGCTTTACAAATTGGCTATCTCACAATTTTGATTGGATGTGTTTGGGGGAGTGATGGGCGTGGGGGGGGGGGCTAGTTGTCCTCCAATCACTTTCGACTATTAAAAAGGCCACTAGCCCTTTGAATTTCCAATCGAATGAAGCTGTTTCGAAGTTTCTATGGCAACGCCTTCTTTAAGAGCCTTATATACCCCCAGGGCATAAACTTCCACGCTTTCTATGAGTGTTTTGGGAAAGTGTCTTGGGCAAAAACCCACTTTAGATGCCACAAGCAACTACTCTAATCTACATAGACATTACGCCATTCTTATAGAATGTGTTTGAGGGAAGGTTTAGCGTGAGGGGGGGGAGGGCGACTTGCCCTCCAATTACATTTCACTACTAAAAAGGGTACTAGAACTCTCGATTTCCAATCGAATGAACCCCTTTTGAAGTCTCTACGACAACCCCTTCTATATGAAGTGCCCTGCTTTAAAGAAAAATGATATTAAACTGTACATTGTGTCAACATTGATCTTATATGCCCTCAGTGCATAACTTAAAACCCTTGCCCTGAGGGGTGTGGGGGAGTGTCCTCCTCAAAATGTTATTTTCTATCAGGAAATCAACTACGCTGAACAAAATGGCTATCTCAAAAATTTTGATTGGACGTGTTTGGGGGAATGATGGGCATGGGGGGGGGCTAGTTACCCTCCAATCACTTTCGACTATTAAAAAGGGCACTAGCCACTCCAATTTCCAATCGAATGAGCCGTTTTCGAAGTTTCTACGACAACCCCTTCGATACGAAGTGCCCGGGTATGGAGAAAAAAAAAACACACTGTGCCCACATTGTTCTTTACTTAGGCAGCGCTAGCGCGCTGCCTATAATAATTGAACTGAAATAATGCTACACAAAAATCAACCTCAGTTCAAAATCTTTACAATTATTATATAAAATGTAAAAATGTTTAGTATTTTAGCAACAATTCTACCTTTTGAATCAAAACCATAAAAATACCTGGCATTTCTTTTTAATGATTTGTAAAGGATTGGTATAGTTCATTATAAATGGGGATTATGTAAGTTTCATCGGTATGATGGCTGTAGAGATAGCTGAAACCTAGTAAAGAACTAAACCACATCATTTTGTTACTAAAAGTTAATATAATACAAGCATCTTTCGAAGTTACTTTTCTGGGGTATGGTGCCATATTTGACTTACTTAGCTGCCTGGTTCTCTGAGGTTCGTCTCTTAAAATTTCATAGGCTTCTTCCTGCTTATAATTATCTTTTAGAAAATGTATCTCGTCAAGCATTACTATATACAACGCTAAACATGACCATGGGACGGACTCTCTCCTGAAGAAGGATGATCAAAGTTCAAGTAAATCAGATCCGGGTTGCAGCGGTAGCTAGCAACCTAGTAAGAGACGATCACGTCCAATGTTAAGAAATATAAAAGCCCATAGTTCCTAACAAAGGAGTCAGATCAAAACAAAAAGTACACCATTAGAACCGCCTTGTCTGAAACCCCTGTATAGGAAACTTTCTGTCCCTTGGCTTGAACAGCAAGGGAAATATATTGTCTTGAAAATCAAGAAAATTGACTTGAACCACGTTATTCTCCACAAACGGGATATTTTTTTCTTTTTTTTTTTTTCTTTTTTTGTATCCAGAGATAGCTTGGCACTGGAACATCGTAGAGGGTTGTTCAATAGCTCATTTTAAAAATTGGGTTAAAAATCTATAGTAACTAAAATTAATTATTTCTAAAAGAGAATAAATTTTTCCACCAAAAACTGCATTTTTGATGTCTTTTCACACTGTAGTCTTTCAAACATAATCGTATACCAGCGGTAAGATTTGAACCCACGCCTCCGAAGAGACTGGTGGGTAACACGAGTGCCTTGGACCACTCCAAAAACTGCATTTTGATGTCTTTTCACACTGCAGTCTTTCAAACATAATCGTATACCAGCGGTAAGAATTGAACCCACGCCTCTGAAGAGACTGGTGGCTAACACCAGTGCCTTGGACCACTCGGCCAGGCTGCCTCTCATAAATAAATATATATGTGAATTTGGGTTGCAGCAGTAGCTAGCAACCTAGTAATAGACGATCAGTCCAATGCTAAGAAATATAAAAACCCAAAACTCCTAAAAATAGAGTCAGATCAAAACAAAAGTACATCATTAGAAATACCTTGTCTGAAACCCTACTAGATAAATAATGAACGTCATCATAGTTTTATATTAGAGCTATGACGTGAATAGAGTGACGTCATAATTAGTATATAAGGAAAGTCAAAACTGAAAATTCTCTCATTCTTGATTAGAATAATGGTTAGATCAAAGCAGGCTATACGCAAGTTGAAGAAAGAGTACTACACAAACAACAGAGATAGTAACTTGAAAAGAAAAAAGCAAAGGTATTCAACCGACCAGGTGTATCGAGAAGTAATAATTGAGAGAGCAAAACAAAGGTATTCAACCGACCAGGCGTATCGCGAAGTAATAATTGAGAGAGCAAAAGAAAACAGCAAGATGTGTTATCACAATGATGAAGATTATAGACATGCAAAAATTGAGACAGCCAAACAAAAGATCAAGGAACGGTATGGTAATGATGAACATTATTACAATAAAGAACGACACCTAGCCCATGTTAACTGAAACATAAATATGGATTATGTAATTCCCAATAGTATCATGGCTGTAGAGATGGCTGAAACCTAGTTACAATAAAAAACGATCATTGGAATAACAAAAATTGCATACCTTTGGAATTAGCTGACTACTTGATTATTTGAGACTCGTCTCTTACTATTTAAAAGAAGAAAAAGCCGTAGGCTTTTTCCTGTGTTATAATAAAGAACGACCTCTTGCCTATACTAAATTTTATACGCTACTTAATTATAGCATAGATTAGTAATTCCTCAGATAGCTTGGCACTGGAACATCGTAGAGAGTTGTTTAATGGCTCATTTTAAAGGAAATTAATGGGGTTAAAAACCTTTTGTATTTATAAAACAAATTATTTTTAAAATAGAATCATTTTTCTTACGAATTACAATAAAGAACGAACTCTTGCCTATACTAACTTGCATAGGCAACCAGGTTGCAGCGGTAGCTAGTAACCTAGTAAGAGATGATCACGTCTAATGTTAAGAAATATAAAAACCCATAACTCCTAAATCTGGGTTGTCAATCCGGGTTGCTCGTCTCTTACTATTTCAAAGAAGAAAAGGCCGTAGGCTTTTTCCTGTTTGTAATCAGGGTTGCAGCTGTATTTTTCCGGCCCTATACAATATTCAAATTAGGCCCATATGGAGTGTATCTAGAGTCACTAATCAGGGTTGCAGCAATAGCTGGCAATCTAGTAAGAGACGATCATCCAGGTTGCAGCGGTAGCTAGCAACCAAGTAAGAGACGATCACATCCAATGTTAAGAAATATAAAAACCTCTAACTCCTAAAAAAAAGAGTCAAGTCAAAACAAAAAGTACACCATTAGAACCGCCTTGTCCGAAACCCCTGTATAGGAAACTTTCTGTCCCTTGGCTTGAACAGCAAGGGAAATATATTGGCTTGAAAATCAAGAAAAGTGGCAGCTACTGCAACATTCTCGGGTTGCAGCGGTAGCTAGCAACCTAGTAAGAGACGATCACGTCCAATGTTAAGAAATGTAAAAACCCATAGCTCCTAAAAAATGAGTCAGATCAAAACAAAAAGTACACCATTAGAACTGCCTTGTCCGAAACCCCTGTAGAGGAAACTTTCTGTCATTTGGCTTGAACAGCAAGGGAAATATATTGGCTTGTGACAATCAAGAAAAGTGGCAGCTACTACAACATTCTGCCTAAACGGGATATTTTTTTCTTTCTTGTTATCCAGAGATAGCTTTGCACTGGAACATCGTAGAAAGTTGTTCAATGGTTAATTTTAAAGGAAATTAATTGGGTTAAAAATCTTTTGTAACTAAAACAAATTAAAACCGGATAAATTTTTCCACTAAAAACTGTATTTTTGATGTCTTTCTATACTGCTGTCTTTTCAAAGACATTTGATTTTTGTTTTTGAAGCAATCAAACAGTTCGTGGTAAGGTTGTATTTTAAACTTTATATTCCATAGATAGCTTAGCATTGGAGCATCGTAGAGAGTTGTTCAATGGATCATTTTAAATTATAATAAAGACCGAATATTTTACCGATTATCTACTAATAACCATATATGACGTAATAAGTGACATGACGTAATATCTAAAACCTATTGTGTACTAATAACCATATATGACTTTATTAGCGACGTGACGTCAAAATTGAAAAAAATTATTTTTATTTTATTTTCGTTTTTAGTTCAGAATCGCTAAAGTTATAAACTGCAAAAATATTTATTGTGTCTGAACAATAGTTTTAATCTTTTAATTTAGACTAGAAAAATACCTGAAAATTTAAAAATTAGTTTAATTTTTTGTTAGGTTCTTGACATTTGATACGTGACATAAAAACATTCAACTAATGGTTACATAATGGTTTCAATCAAGCAAGCTACACGCAAGTTAAAAAAAACAGTACTACCAAAAAAACAGAGATAGCATCTTGAAAAGAAAAAAGCAAAGGTATTCAACCGACCAGGCGTATCGAGAAGTAATAAATGATAGTGACAAACAGCGTTATTATAATGATGTAGTTTATAGACATGCGAAAATTGAGACAGCCAAACAAAAGAGTAAAGAATGGTAGGATAACGATATAGATTACCGAACCAAACATAAGAAAAAAGTTGCTACCAGAATAATGGGTAGATACTGGGGTGACAAAAGCTATAATGAAAAAATTAAATTCTCTGCGAGGTTGTACCGAAAAACGCATAAGGACAAAGGGAAAAATTACATTCAGAAATATAAGAAGATGTAATGATAGAGAGCGGACAGTCCCCCCATATAGCTACAATGCTTACAAGCAGACAGGTAGCCAATGAAGCTATAATATAAGGTAGCAGAGTGTATCCCATCATACAAGCAGACAGTGCAATGATCGGATTCAACTACCATGAAAAATTCGTGCTAATCTCTGTTCAAAGTGCGTGATGTTTCTGTTAAAAGTCGTGCGTGTTTTCATGGATTGGTGATTCATTCACTCTGACATTTATATGAATATATGGATTATTTATTTTAATAGTTTTTTTTATTGATGTAATTTTTTTGTACTCTAATGATGATATTTTACTTTTCCAATGATACAATTTTTTACATTCTAAGTATCTTCCTATTAATTTTTATGAAATTTGTGTTTTATGTAGTAATTGAACGTGAGACCCGGTATTTCCTAAGGTAAAAATAATGACACGTTAATCGACTGAACCAACAAGCCATTGAACGTATTATGATTTTAGAAATACATCCAATGTATTATTTCTGGGACATTGCCCAACTGATGTTAAGCGTCACAATATCGTAACAAGTTCATTCCATTGAACTGGAACAAGGTCAAGCACATTCGATTTATCAATTGGATTTTTGATAGGTGTTAAAAGTGACCTGTTTCGGGGCATTTTTATGGCATCATCGTGAGAATATGTATACCACGAGGGATTTTTAGATGCATACTAGACAGTCAATATCTTCTGATGCTTGAGCCCCAAGTCCTACCCCTATCCTTCAACCCTATCCCTCCACCCTCCCTCCAACCCGACCCCCCTCCTCCCACCCATCAACACCCCCAACTTTTTTTTTACATCTCGTAGAATTTCATGAAACATACTTAAAACATAATAAAATCACATTTAATATTTTCCAACTTCAAAATGAGAATGATATAGATATGTGTGTCGCGACTTTTACTATTAGAAAAATTATGTTTGTAGTGACCATTTTTTTTACTTTTTTTCTGAGATTTTTTTTAACTTTTTTTTTCAAGTATTTTTATATTTATAAATCATATCAGAAAAATAGAATGACACTTTTGATTTAAGTTTTTAAACATATTCTTGTGCATACTATTTATGATGACTGAAGGTTCTCTTTCAATATTTTTTTTTCATGAAAAACAAACTATTTTTTCTTCTTTTTTAAGGCCAATTATGAAGAATGGGTTATAAAAGAATAAAATAAAAAACACACAAACACACACACACACACACACAAAAACTTACACACACACAAAAAATTAAATAAACAAAAAAACTTACACACAAAAAAAAACTTACACACACACAAAAACTTAAACACACAAAAAAAATTACAAACACAAAAAAACATACAAACACACACACACTAAAACACACAAACAAAAAAACAAAACCACCAAAACATACACACACAAAAACAAACAAATAAACAAAATTTTACACACAAACAAAAAAATACACACACAAAAAAACTTACACACACACAAAAAAACTTAAAAACAAACACAAACACTTACAAAAAAAAAAAAAATAACACACACAAAAAAACAAACACACACACCAAAACTTACACACACACAAAAACCTACACACACACACAAAGTTACACACACACACAAAGTTATACACACACACAAACTTACACACACAAAAACTTACACACACACACAATCACACATAACAACAAACAAAAACACACAAAAAAAATTAAAGACACACAAAAAAATACAAACAAAAACAAACTTAAACACAAATAAACACAAAAAAAAAAACACAAACAAACACACACACAAAAAAAATCTAACACAAAAACACACACAAATACACACAAAAACAATTAAAAAAAAAAAAAAACATAAACACACACAAAAACTAACGCACCCTCAAAAACTTACATACACAGTCAAAAACTTATACACACACAAAAACTTACACACACAAACAAAAACTTACACACATATAATAAAAAACGAACTATAGCCCGTAGTAACTGGAGATTTACTTTAAAGAGTGGCTTGGGTACAAGTGATGACAATGTGAATTTGTTCTTTACTAAGCTCTTGCTAAAAAAAAGGAAAAGCTTTTTTCTGCGGGTGACATATGATATACATCATAGTTGCAGCAATAGCTGCAAACTACTAACTACAAAAAAAAAAAAAAAAAAAAACTACAGCCACCAAAACTACAAAATCATAGTCACCGAAAATTTTAAAAACGCGTTTAAGAAAAAACTATCTAGTGAGAAAATTTGCCATTTCTAAATCCTTCAAAAATGGTGTGGGATCAAAACAAAAGCACACCATTGGAAGTTACAAAGTACAAAGTAATATAACACAAGCATCTTTTGGAAAGTTGCTTCTCTAAGGTATGGTGCCATACTTGACTGATAGTGTCTCAGCAAAAGTTCTAGTTTTTGATTTGAAATTAGAAAAATACCTGAAAATATTTTAATAATTATAATAATTTAATAATTAAATAATTGTGTTAGCAATAAAGTTAAGCAGCTTACTTATATACACAACAGTGGCTCTACAAATAATATTAATGTAACTAACTTCCCACAACACGAATCTATTTATTAAGCAACAAGAATAATTAATTTTCAACTATTCCACTTCCAAATTTTTAAAGCTACTTGTCTACTTACTTTTTACATTTTATGCTGTATTTTACCTATTTTAAGCTCTGGATTCTTGACAGTCTCAAATCAAAACATAAGCCAAGCACACAGGGTGAATTTTCTTAGTTCAGAAAATTTAAATCAGGGAAAAGAAGCTTGCAATCAGAGAAATTTAATATGAGGTAATTATTTGATTCTCTAATTATTAATTATCACATTATTCTTTAGTTTTAAGTCATCAGGTGTCAAATAAGCAATTTTAATTGAATTAAAAAACTCTGGCATAAACTCAATTCCTTCTTCCCATTCATCCTTCACAGACTCACGCACGCTAGACTAACACGGTCCAGAGGCGAATCTACAGTATTTTTATTGGGGGGGGGGGGGGAGAAAGATGGGTTCATATCCGGATATTCAAGGAGCATGGGCTATATAATAATTTTTTCTCCACATTATTGGAGGGGCAACTGCCCCCCCTTGCCTGTCCCAAACGACGCCCCTGACATGGTCCTTCATTTGATTGTAATTTTGCTTTGTGTTCTAACAACAGTTTTTGCTGTGCAACGTTTTCCTTTGCAGTTCAATGTTATTTATGCTGTTTCTTGTTCCATGCCTTTTTCTTTAGCTGTTTAGGGTAATTTGTCACCTTGCGTAATTTTGCATGCCTCATAATACTAATACCACTCCTGAGGACGGGGGGGGGGGATATCTAAAAAAAAAATTTCAGGCCAGAAAATCCCAGGGTTCCAATTTTCAAAAAAAACAATAGATACATAAATACATACACAGTTGTTCCTATAAAGAGAGTAGGCCATATAGATATACTGCTGAATAAGATGACATTCCTAACCTAATTGTTGGAGACAATGACACTGAAGAAACTGGATATACAGACTGTATTAATGATGTTGATACTAGCTTTGAATTAAACAATCCAGACCTTGACAGCAAAAGTGAGAACTCGGTACCAAGACAAAGAGGAGTCTCCACTGAAGTATTGGCATTGGGAGAAGCACTGGTAAAAATACGACAGCTGGTTAGAATCCTGGAACCATCTTCCAAATCCAATGATCATTTTGAAGCTATCTTCAAGACATATAATCTTATTCCATCCATCACAAAGGATATTAATGTTCAATGGAACAGCCCCCTTACCATGATAGAAATGTATTGTACCCAGAAAGAGCCATTGCACAACTTCTTAAACTGAAATATTCATGGCACTAAAATCAGAGAGCTCAAACTTCACTTCACTTCACTGCAATGAAGGGTCCACTGTGGAAGCTGTTATTATTGTTCTTTGCGTGTTTAAACAGGCAACAGTGATAGCTAGTGGGTATAATTATGATTCTGCAAGTAAAGTTGCATTGATGGTTACGGCTATCTCACAATTTTGATTGGATGTGTTTGGGGGAGTGATGGGCGTGGGGGGAGGGGACTAGTTGTCCTCCAATCACTTTCGACTATTAAAAAGGCCACTAGCGCTTTGAATTTTCAATCGAATGAAATTTATACGACAACACCTTTTATAAAAACCTTATATACCCCCAAGTCATAAATTACAACCCGTGCCCTGAGGGTTTTAGGGTAGTGTCCTCCTCAAAACTTGATTTCAATACAGAAATCAATTAAGCTGAACGAAATGTCTAGCTCACAATTTTGATTAGATCTGTGTGGGGGAATGGTTGGCGTGAGGGGGGGGGGCTAGTTGCCCTCCAATCACTCGACTATTAAAAAGGGTACTAGAACTCTCGATTTCCAATCGAATGAACCCCTTTTGAAGTCTCTACGACAACCCCTTCTATATGAAGTGCCCTGCTTTAAAGAAAAATAACATTAAACTGTACATTGTGTCAACATTGATCTTATATGCCCTCAGGGCATAACTTAAAACCCTTGCCCTGAGGGTTGTGGGGGAGTGTCCTCCTCAAAATGTTATTTTCTATCAGGAAATCAACTACGCTGAACAAAATGGCTATCTCAAAATTTCGATTGGATGTGTTTGGGGGAATGATTGGCGTGAGGGGGGGGGGGGGGCGAGTTGTCCTCAAATCACTCGACTATTAAAAAGGGTACTAGAATTCTCGATTTCCAATCGAATGAACCCCTTTTGAAGTCTCTACGACAACCCCTTCTATATGAAGTGCCCTGCTTTAAAGAAAAATAATATTAAACTGTACATTGTGTCAACATTGATCTTATATGCCCTCAGGGCATAACTTAAAACCCTTGCCCTGAGGGTTGTGGGGGAGTGTCCTCCTCAAAATGTTATTTTCTATCAGGAAATCAACTACGCTGAACAAAATGGCTATCTCAAAATTTTAATTGGATGTGTTTGGGGGAATGATGGGCGTGGGGGGGCTAGTTACCCTCCAATCAATTTGGACTATTAAAAAGGGCACTGGCAACTCCAATTCTAATTGAATGAGCACTTTTCGAAGTTTCTACGACAACCCCTTCGATACGAAGTGCCCGGGTATGGAGAAAAAAAAACACATTGTGCCCACATTGTTCTTTACTTACGCAGCGCTAGCGCGCTGCCTATAATAATTGAACTGAAATAATGCTACACAAAAATCAACCTCAGTTCAAAATCTTTACAATTATTATATAAAATGTAAAAATGTTTAGTATTTTAGCAACAATTCTACCTTTTGAATCAAAACCATAAAAATACCTGGCATTTCTTTTTAATGATTTGTAAAGGATTGGTATGGTTCATTATAAATGGGAATTATGTAAGTGTAATCAGCATCATTGTTGCAAAGATAACTGAAACTTTTTAAAGAACAAACCACAGCATATAGTAATATAAAGTTAATATAATACAAGCATCTTTCGAAGTTACTTTTCTGGGGTATGGTGCCATATTTGACTTACTTAGCTGCCTGGTTCTCTGAGGTTCGTCTCTTAAAATTTCATAGGCTTCTTCCTGTTTATAATTATCTTTTAGAAAATGTATCTCGTCAAGCATTACTATATACAACGCTAAACATGACCATGGGACGGACTCTCTCCTGAAGAAGGATGATCAAAGTTCAAGTAAATCAGATATAATAAAAAACGAACTATAGCCCGTAGTAACTGGAGATTTACTTTAAAGAGTGGCTTGGGTACAAGTGATGACAATGTGAATTTGTTCTTTACTAAGCTCTTGCTAAAAAAAAGCCAAAAGCTTTTTTCTGCGGGTGACATATGATATACATCATAGTTGCAGCAATAGCTGCAAACTGCTAACTACAAAAAAAAAAAAAAAAAAAAAAAAAAAAAAAAAAAAAACTACAGCCACCAAAACTACAAAATCATAGTCACCGAAAATTTTAAAAACGCGTTTAAGAAAAAACTATCTAGTGATAAAAATTGCCATTTCTAAACCCTTCAAAAATGGTGTAGGATCAAAAACAAAAGCACACCATTGGAAGTTACAAAGTACAAAGTAATATAACACAAGCATCTTTTGGAAAGTTGCTTCTCTAAGGTATGGTGCCATATTTGACTGATAGTGTCTCAGCAACAGTTCTAGTTTTTGATTTGAAATTAGAAAAATACCTGAAAATATTTAAATAATTACTTTTTTATTTTAGTTTTTAAGCATTCCGTTACACCTTATAACTTAAGAAATCATTATTATTGTAACTTACAAGCAAGCAAGATGGGTTTTTGGATTGTTTACTACAAAGTGATGAGAATCAAAATGATTAGAGGAATTTTAAAAATGTTAACATTCTGGTGCATGGAGAATATTCTATCAAATTCCCTACAAGGAAAAGGGATATACTGCCTTCTTTCTCTGGGAATGTTACTACAAAGTGAGTTGGAGGTTGATCGTCCATCACCAGAGGAGAGCCCGTATCCACATTACTGTAGTAACTGTTTGTAAACAATGTATTATCATGGTTTACGTTATTATCAGACAGTTGATAAATCAAACAATAACACATCAATTACTTCAAAAAGTTGCTTGGGCAAAAGTTATGACAGAGTGGTTTGTTCCTTACTAGGATGTTGACAAAAAAAATTGGCAGCACATGCTTCTTATGGCATTACCTACAGAGATTATCGAAGTAGAATCTACTCTGATGTAAGAGCACATGCTTACTAAGGACAATTTTACTCTGCTCCAGTCTTATCTGTGCAAGTCAATTCTTATGCATAAAACAAAACAACAACTTATGCACAGATGATATTACTGTTATAGTTGACAATAAGAGCTCCTGTGGTCTGTATGACCCATGCAGCTTCTACACATCTGTGGGATTAGCTTGTCCAACTAACTTTTTCCTCATCCTTGTATATCTTCCAATATAACTGAATAACAATCATTCTGAGTAATGCTATGCCAAAGTGAAGATACATTTAAGCAGTCTTTTATAAAACAGGCAAGAGTTATTTTCTAATCTATAGAGATTTTCAGTGTAACCCCACTTTACGTAGTAAAATACCAAATATTCTTTTAGCAGGATTATCAGATGAGAGATGTGTTAGCAATAGAGGTAAGCAGCTTACTTATATACACAACAGTGGCTCTACAAATAATATTAATGTAACTAACTTCCCACAACACGAATCTATTTATTAAGCAACAAGAATAATTAATTTTCAACTATTCCACTTCCAAATTTTTAAAGCTACTTGTCTACTTACTTTTTACATTTTATGCTGTATTTTACCTATTTTAAGCTCTGGATTCTTGACAGTCTCAAATCAAAACATAAGCCAAGCACACAGGGTGAATTTTCTTAGTTCAGAAAATTTATATCAAGGAAAAAGAAGCTTGCAATCAGATAAATTTAAGATGAGGTAATTATTTTAGTTTCTAATTAATAGTTATCGCGTTATTCCTTAGTTTTAAGTCATGAGGTGTCAAATAAACAATTTCAATTGAATTAAAAAACTCTGGCATAAACTCAATTCCTTCTTCCCATTCATCCTTCACAGACTCACGCACGCTAGACTAACACGGTCCAGGGGCGAATCTACAGTATTTTTATGGGGGGGGGGGGAGAAAGATGGGTTCATATCCGGATATTCAAGGAGCATGGGCTATATAATAATTTTTTCTCCACATTATTGGAGGGGCAACTGCCCCCCCCCTTGCCCTTCCCAAAAGACTCCCCTGACATGGTCCTTCATTCGATTGTAATTTTGCTTTGTGTTCTAACAACAGTTTTTGGTGTGCAACATTTCCTTTACAATTCAATGTTATTTTTGCTGTTTCTTGTTCCATGCATTTTACTTTAGATGTTCAGCGTCATTTGTCATCTTATATAATTTTGCATGACTCATAGATACTAATACCACTCCTGAGGACGGGGGGGGGGGAGATGTAATTTATGCTCTTGAAATGTATATAAATATGGTGTCACTTACATGAATTTTTTGCCAAAATTAAGACTTAAAACGAATTTTCTCAAACCCATGACTTATCTAAAAAAAAATTTCAGGCCAGAAAATCCCAGGGTTCCAATTTAAAAAAAAAAAACAATAGATACATAAATACATACACAGTTGTTCCTATAAAGAGAGTAGGCCATATAGATATACTGCTGAATAAGATGACATTCCTAACCTAATTGTTGGAGACAATGACACTGAAGAAACTGGATATACAGACTGTATTAATGATGTTGATACTAGCTTTGAATTAAACAATCCAGACCTTGACAGCAAAAGTGAGAACTCGGTACCAAGACAAAGAGGAGTCTCCACTGAAGTATTGGCATTGGGAGAAGCACTGATAAAAATACGACAGCTGGTTAGAATCCTGGAACCATCTTCCAAATCCAATGATCATTTTGAAGCTATCTGCAAGACATATAATCTTAGTCCATCCATCACAAAGGATATGAATGTCCAATGGAACAGCACCTTTACCATGATAGAAATGTATTGTACCCAGAAAGAGCCATTGCATAACTTCTTAAACCGAAACATTCGTGGCGCTAAAATCAGAGAGCTCGAACTTCACTTCACTTCACTGCAATGAAGGGTCCACTGTGGAAGCTGTTATTATTGTTCTTTGCGTGTTTAAACAGGCAACAATGATAGCTAGTGGGTATAATTATGATTCTGCAAGTAAAGTTGCATTGATGGTTAAAGGAATTCAGTTGATTTGTCAGACACTGGATAGTAGTGCTATGACTGAGTCAGTCAATGGCTTGAAGGAGTTGTTGGTTATTCAGCCCAGGAAATGTTTTTGTTTTCAGTCCTAGGTTTGATATGCCACTCTTCAAAGAGCTGGCTTTTTTACTAAGCAATTTATGAAAATATGAGCAATATAAACAGACATTCAGCTCGTCAGGCAGTCTCCTTTCTTCTCCAGCAGTTCATTTCCTAGCAGAGAAGCACAGAAAAATTATCTCAATTCCAATTGAAGTCTTTCCCAATTGACATCCTTCCTATTAAGACAGAGACTAACCAAAATACATCATGGACTCCAGGTAAAGAAGACAGCTTGTTTTTTTTTCTCAACACAACTAGATTGCAGATGAACTCGTCAAGTCAAAATGCTAAAAATATGAGCACTGCCTGCATAGCAGCAAAAGTTATCAGGGCAAATGAGGAGACAGTTCCAGTCTTCTTGAGCAAGAGACAAAGATCAGGAAAAAGTAATTCTGATCCACTAGGTAAAAAAACGGAAAAAAAGAAACAGCGTTCTGTTTTTTCTTTCTCTGTTTCTGTTCTGTTTTTCTAAATGTTGTTTTTTACTGTTTCTGTTTTAGCCTAAAGCAGAAATGGTGCCAACCCCTTGTTTTTCTAGTAAAATTAGTCTTGGGTCACATCCAGTCCATTTACAGACGGGGGGGGGGGGTACAAATTGCAGGGGAAATGATTATTTTACATAGAAAGAATACCACATGGTATATTTTTGATTTTTAATTTCTAATACCAAAGAAGATGAGCTGTGTATCACCACCACAATAGTGCTACCTAAGTAAACTGTGAAGTGGGCTCTATGCATTACTGATTTTTCTGTCAACTTTTCATTAAGTCACTTTGTATAGGAGTTACTATAGAAACTTTAGAGGAGGCTCATTTCATTGGAAATTGACAGTTCTAGTGTGCTTTTTAAACCATAATCTGTATTCATACTGAAGCCTCTGCTCTCCATCTGGTACTACAATCGGCAGCTTAAATTACCTTAAATTGCATGTCCAGCAAGATAAGGTGGTGTTGAGCCTCCCGTAGAAAAAGAGTCAAAAGTGATTAGAGGGCAATCAGCTTCCCTCCCAGGCCCCTGTTTTTGCTGCCCTTCCACCAAAAGCACCCAAACCAAATTTTGAGATAGCCAATTTGTTCAGAATAGTTGAAAGATCCAATAACTGTGCCTCTGAGCATCCAGGTTGTCAAAAAAAAAAAAGAAACAGCAATATCTCAGGAACCACTTAGGGTATTAAGTGAAAGCATTCAGGACATGTTGAGGGGGCTGTTGTACTAGTCAAAAGGCACTATGTACATGCTACAGCTATTAATACCACTGCTACATTTACTGCTAAGGGTACTAAGGTGAAACTTTCAAGGAATGCTGAAGGAGCTGTTGTAGAAAATTTGAACCCACCCCCCTTCAGCAGTGATAAAAAATTTAGAGATAGCCACTTTGTTCAAAATACCAGGTAGTCAAAATGTCTAATAACTATGTCTCCAGGATCGAAATAACCCCCAGTCCCTGAAGAAATGATTGTAAATAGTGCAATTTCCCTGTTGTTTACATATATGATTTATTATCAGGAATGTGGGGAAAGTTTGATCCTAGATGTGTCCAAAAAGGCTAAGGGTATCAAAGTGAAAGTTCTGGGAAAGTTGAACAAATCAAAAGACACTGTGATTCCAGAGTAGCAAAATAGTATTTCTGCAGTATTTCAGGAACAGCCCAGGGTATTAACGTAAAACTTAAAGGGAAGGTGGAGGGGGATACTAAACTTGTCCAAAAGGAACTATATGCATCCAGGGTGTCAGAAGGGCATATCTGCAATATCTCAAGAATGGTTAAAGGCATTAGGTAAAATCTCTCAAGGAATGTTGAGGGGGGATGGTGTAAACTAAATCAGAAGACATTAAAAACAAATCATTTAAGCATGTTGAACTAAATCTAAAGACCCTATTTGAATCTAGGTTATCAAAAGAGTGTATCTGCATTGCCTTAGGAATGGCAAAGGATATCAATTCAGAAAGGGCTAAGGGTATCCAGCTGAAACTTTCAAAGAGTATTTTAGAGGACCACTGAACTAAATCAAAAGACACTATATGTATCAAGGTTGTCAAAAAGGGCTTATCTGCAATATCTCAGGAACAGCTAAGGATAACAAGTTAAAACTTACAGGACATGCCAAGGGGGATGTTGAACTAAGTAAAAAGATGTTATGAACATCTATATTGTCAAAAAAATGTTTGTGCATCATCTCAGGAAGAGCTAAAGGCATTAAAAAGCCAAAAACCATATATAATTGCTCTAACTGAAGTTCTACCAAGAAACTAAATTGATCCCTTTGTTCATTTTCAGCAATTAAGTGGTTAGGATGTAATATATAATTCAAATTATGGACAAGGAATCTGTGTCTACATTTGTTTTTCTCTGGATTTTAAATATAAAGAAGTTGATTTTGAGTTTAAGAATCAAGATCAATAAGTAGTTATTTTAGAGTTTCAAACATTCAAGTTTCTCTCAAAATCTTTTTGTTCTCATTTATCATAGCTCTTCAAAGAGTGTTGATAGTTCTTTAAAGGTGAGAGCCTACTCAGTTACCTTACTTATTTTTCCTTGTTATTATTGAAAAGTTTGGTTGTTGATGACTTAATGCTCTGGGTATTGATTATTTATCACATAGTAAAACATGGTCTGATATGAGTTTTTGGCAAAAGTTAGTTCAAACACTGAAGGAGTGTTTCCTTCATCAAAATGTTACTGAATCTACTAGGTCCAGGATTGGATTACATCCACCTATTTTAGACCTTATTATAACTGACCATACAACTGACCTAGATAGTCTTCAATTTTTGCCCACTTTGGTACAAGTGATCACATGGTATTGTCTTTATGTGCTAATGTGAATATCCTGTTAAATACTAAGTCAAAATTGTTTTATGACCATTCTAGAGGTAGGTATGATGAATTTATGGAGTTTTTGCATTCTATTGATATGGCTGGTAAGTTTCACCACTCTTTCATGTATGTAATCACAGCATTTTAATTTATTTACAATACTGTGAATAAGTTTAGTCCAAGGTATTATGTTAGAGAGAGTGTAAAAAGACATAAGAGCCAGCCAAAAACTGTCCTGGATACAACATCCATGAAAAATAAACCTTGGAGACATTATTTGTTGGTTAAGGGTGATAAATTCTGATGTGCTCATAAGAGAGCAAGAAATGTTGCAACAATCTCTCTGTAATCCCACACTGAATCAGTTGAGTCATCTATCATTGTGTCCATGCAAAGTTGCCTAAAGAGGTGCTGGAAGTATGTAAATAGATGGTGATAATGATCAATCACCATCATCTAGAATCTTCAGTGATATGTTGATGATTATAAGAGGAAAGCCACTTTTTTAATGGAAACTTTTTAATTTTTTTTTTTGCAAATCCTGCTTCTGAGATGCAATCTAATTACCTTAAATTGCAGCTAGGAGCAATCTAAGGATTTCTCCTTGCAGAGCTCTGGAATGATGACTAGTTGTATGCAGTTTCACTGGTGACCAGGTGCTGTTCAATCTTCAGTAGCATCCCAATTGAGTTAACAGTCTTTGGAAGACCACTCAGTATCTAGCCTTTGTTTAAAAACATCAATGGATTCAGCAGTAACTGTTTCATTAGATAGTTTGTTCCAATTATTGACAATGCATGTTGAGAAGAATTGAGTATGGACTATAGAAATTGTAAACTGTTTGACAAGTTTCAGGTGATGACCTCTAGTTCTTGAATTGGTACCAACAGTAGGGAATAATGCTGGGAGAATATTAGCCCTCAATAACTTAAAGGCTTTATTTACAGAGGAGAGTGGGTGGCCTAAGAAAAAATAAGAGCAGCAAGGATTCAGTTTGCCAAAGTGAATGATATGGCACTTGGCAGCATTGAATTCAAGAAGCCAGGCCTCAGTCCATTGAACCAGCAGTTGATTACCTTAATTTGCACTTTGGAGCAATTAAGGTCCATACAGGATCTGTTGTGCTCCAGGTCAATGATGGCAAAATTTCGTCACTGTGTTAGGGCCCAGTGACACGCCATAACAGAGATCTGCAGGAGAGATTCAATTTAAGCCCAAAGCGGCATCAGCCTCCTAGCAAGACACTCATTATGATGAAGTTGGCATCAGTCGGTAATTGAGTGGGACAGACAGTCCAACTCATATTTCCATTGCTTGTCATTCCATTCTTTGTCCAGTCTGGACTTGAAGGACGCAGCCGTGGGTGCAGTCGCCGTTTCAGCTTGAAGGCTATTTCAATCGTTGACAACACGCTCAGAGAAGAAGTGTTGCCGCGTTCGTGCATTGACAGAACGTTTTGACAGCTTTTGTGACTGTCCTCTTATGTGGTGTTGACTTAAATGTTTTGTAAAAGGGGGGTCATTTGGTTGTGCCTTATACTTTCAGGTCTGCATCATATCACAACGGCGGCGTCTGAAGACGAGTGTTGGCAGCTGCATGCGTTCCAGGCTCTTGCTCTATGGGAGATCTTGTAGGCCCACTATGCACTTCATGGCATGCCTCTGAACTCCTTCGATTAGACTGGTATCATTCTTATAGGAAGGGGAGGTGAGACATGTACCAAAATCCAAAACAGGCCTAACTATAGCCTTAGAAAAAATGTACGGGAATGGCTGGTTATTGTGCAGTTGAGGAGACCAAGGCTTGAATTTGCTTTTGAAACTGCTTGTTGCCAGTGGCTGAGGAATTTCAATTGTTCATCTATCAGCACTCCTAGATCTCTTTGGGACTTGTCTTTAGTACTAAGTCAGCCAGTGAATTGGGATTGAATATGTTGTACTGGTGACGGGGTTTGTTGCTCCAAAAGTGAAGGACACTGCACTTCAATGTATTGAATTCGAGAAGCCAATCTTATGCCCATGTTTGGATGTTACGAAGGTCACACTGTAGACTTTGTTGATTTGCAGGTCCGAAAAGCTTGGAGTCGGCGGCATTGAGAGTGAACTTGTTTTCTGTTCCGTTCACCATATCGTTGATGTATATGAGGAATAGGGTAGGACCCAAAACAGTACCTTGGGGAACTCTGCTTACCACATCACAGGGTTTGGAGAAAAACCTTGTCACCATTAGCTGTGAAGAGTTGAACCTGCTGAGTCCAACCAGTCAAAAAGTGCATGACCCAATTGATCATGTCCGCATGGGTACCTGCTGCTGAAAGTTTCAATCTGAGACGGTTGTGTAGTACCTTGTCGAAAACGTTGGCTAGGTCTAGTAAAACCAGGTCCACTGGGATTTCTTTCTCCAGGTGATCTATTATGATGCCGTATTTTTCAAGGAGATTTGTCTGAGCTGATTTTCCTGGCTGAAAACCGTGCTGGTCGGGGAAAAATATATTATTGGTATGGAGTTGTGTCAGAATCTCATCATTCACAATCTGCTCAATGGTTTTCGCCACTGCTGAGGTCAGACTGATGGGTCTATAGTTTTTGGCTTTGATGTGGTCACCTTTCTTGAGTAATGGGATGACATGGGTCAGCTGCCAGTCTATGGGTACCTTTTTGGAATCAAGTGACAGTTGGAATATATTGCATAGTGGTTGTGCAACTTCTTTGGCAAGCTCCTTCAATAGTCTTGGGTACAAATTATCAGGACCGGCGGACTTGTTAACGTCTAGCACTTCAAGTCGCTTTTGGATGACAGGGGGGAGAGTAGAATAGGTGGCATTGGGTTAGGGATGTAGTATGATGGGCTATGAGCCATCTGGTTCATTGGTGAAAGCTGACACAAACTGCCTGTTGAGGATTTCGGCAATGTCCTTCAAGTTGGTCACTTCCTTGCTATCATCTGTACTGAGTGATTTTACTGATCGTCTGCTTTGGTCCTTACTAGAAACATACTTCCAGAACTTCTTCGGGTTATTCTTACTATCATCAGCTAGCTTGGACTTGTAACTTGCATAAAGTTGTTTAGCTAGGCTTCTTAGTTTTTTCAAGCTTTTGCAAACTTTTGGTAGTGTTCTTCTTTCCCTCCTTTATTGTACTTCCTCCAGCACCGTCCCTTCCTGTTTCTTTCCTTGCATATCTCGGGGGTCATGAAAGGCAGTGTTTTGGGCTTTGGCGTGAGTTTTACTGATGTGTGCTTTTTTCAAAGTGTAAGTAGCTTGTCCTTTAGGTTAGCCCATTGTTGGTTGACGTCTCCTTGACTGCCTGTTGAGGAGTTCTGCAATGTCCTTCAAGTTGGTCACTTCCTTGCCATCATCCGTACTGAGTGCTTTTACTGACCGTCTGCTATGGTCCTTACTAGATAATACTTCCAGGACTTCTTTGGGTTATTCTTACTATCATCAGCTAGCTTGGACTTGTAACTTACATAAAGTTGTTTAGTTAGGCTTCTTAGTTTGTTTCAAGCTTTTGCAAACTTTTGGTAGTGTTCTTCTTTCCCTCCTTTATTGTACTTTCTCCAGTGCCGTCCCTTCCTGTTTCTTTCCTTGCATATTTTGGGGGTCATGAAAGGCAGTGTTTTGGGCTTTGGCGTGAGTTTTACTGATGTTTGCTTTTTTCAAAGTGTAAGTAGCTTGTCCTTTAGGTTAGCCCATTGTTGGTTGACGTCTCCTTGAAGTAAAAGTGACCAAACTACACCTTTCAGCTCTTTCTGATAATCTACATGATTGCCCTGTAATCTACATAAGTTTCTTTATGTAATCATTTTTATCTTACAAAATGACAGAATCACTTCTAGGATTAAATGATCACTTTTTCCTAGAGGGGGTAAGTAATTTATGTTCTGAAGCTGGTCTTTATCCTATAAGAACACTAGGTCCAGTAGAGTTGATCTCTGGAAAAGTTGGCCTCTAGTAGCTTGTTCAACAATCTGGTAGAGATTAAGGTTGTGAAGGCACCCTGTGAATAGATTTGTGCTTCTGCTTGTAAGTACAGGTATATACAGGTATCCCTCTTTCCATATAAGGTCAGGGAAGTTAAAATCACCAGCTATAAGTAGGTTCCCCATGTAATTCATAGTTGCTTTATGCAGCATAGTTGTTATTGTCCGCTCAGTTTCTTAGTTTGAAGAATAGCTCAGTTCAGTTTGAAGATTAGTTTGTAGCAGGGTATGATCTTCACAGGACAAAGCTGGTCCAAGAAACTTCAGATCATCTGCATAAAGAGTTGATTTACTGTTGATAATGCAAGGAGCATCTTTGATCAAGATTTTAAATAGTGTAGGACCAAAGACACTTCCCTGAGGAACTCCACTCAGAACACACATTGAGGAAGAA